>NW_027413661.1:2116747-2419140 GCF_048544455.1 Silene latifolia | reverse complement strand
AATTGTATTCTTTAAAATGAGACTTAAACATGTGATCATCATGATCAATAGTTGTGATCGCATTATTATCGGAGGACACATATTCCAACAATCTCCCACTTGTCCTAGACAAGTGTGCGTCACCAATTCTCTTGTCCTATTACTATCTCCCACTCAATGGAAGGTGTCTTTCAGGTCGTACTTGCAAGTGATCATATCGAGAGTGGTTTCCTCGATCTGGAGAATAACTGATTGACCGGATTTATCCACCATGGATATATTCCGAGCGTGGCCACGCATTTCCAGTTCATTACTCCTCGAGTGGCCCTGAGATATTGTTATAACCCTGACTAGGGGTGGACAATTCCTATCGCACTCATTCCCTTCGACTAGCCACAGCCATCATAACCCAAAATATGCCCATTTGACCCCATTTACGAAGGTCGTAGTAACACAAATCAAAGTTAATCTGAAACTGTGCCATCTTAGGTGAATAGTCTTTAGTCAAAAGAATTGACTCATTAGAATACTATAGCAGCTCTCGCCACGACCAGGCTATATAAATTTGCCAGAACTCTATAAGCGGTCATTAGGCCCGACAAAATGTTCCTAACAGTCCGCCTATGTGATCGACTAGTCATTCTCATATGACTCTATGGCACTTGAACTTGCCATCAATCGCATCACACTCTAGTCACTTCGAGACGTCACCTCATGTAAGTAACTATGGACAAATACAATGCTAATCCGTGTTCACTTAAACGGGGTTCAATTGTCTCTACAACCCGTTGGATGTAACAAAGTATAAGGTGAGTTAATAATAATTCAAACGACAAATGTCGACATCACACTCGGGTAGTCATAGTCAATACCATATTAGAACCTTGTGATGCATATCGTAAGTGTGTAAACACTTGTTGATTGCAATAGAAGTTTAACATGTCACGTGTCCATGTGTTCAAACTTCTTAATCGTATTATCCTTTACATTCAGGTTATTACTCATAGCATGAACCTTACCAAGTACACATCAAGGTTCCCGACCTTGGTTTCGGTTTTTTATCTTGAAAGAACTTCCTTATCGATTATCACATAACGAACGAATTTGTGGTGAATGATATAACTTGTACTGATCAAGTACTCCATCCACACACAATGCACTAGTTATATGTTTTGTAGAGTCTTGCAACAATTTGTCAAGATGATTAGCCTAGCACTTCTCATAAGTCCTAGCATATTTAGGAAAGATTAGTTTTGAGCAACTTCTTATTCAACTAAGTATCTTTCCAAACTTCCTATTTCTCCTTTTGGCTTGAAAAGTTTAGGATTTTCATAAATCTTTACGTGTGTTCGGATTTTCTATAATATGTGCAACCTCTTGACACATAACAGAGTATTCTGTCAAACACCGAAATCGCTCATCGAATTCTTCTTGAGAATTCATGACGTTTCTACTATGGCTTACCAATGATTCATCATGCTCTTATGCATATGATTCATAATTGGACATGTGCATGATTATTCTAATGGCGGAAACATTAGTAACTTTTAATCATGTCATCAACTATATTTAGGTTCAAGGAACGACCATGATCAATAATGGCAATTCCATTTTCATTTAAATGAATAACCTACGTATCTCGTTGATTTGATGTGTATCTTTCAATACTTATCCAACATCTCATGATGTAGTTGGATTCATCATGGTCCATTTTCATCCAGAATTAAAAACTCAAATCTTCCTCTGTGACGGAAGGTATTAGCTCGTCATTCTTCAATGAGTGATGAGTTATAAACTTATATAAGATGATTACTCCCACTAAATTCCATGTCTTCACATGATAATTTCTAACTCCCACTTGATTCACAATTGACTACTCAATTGAGACATTTCAAGAATTGAAATTTATTGCTTTGTATTAAGTTATAGAGATAAAACCATATATGTTCCCATCATATCCTTTCAAAATACCTATTTTGAAGTGGTCTCATTTTTAACCTTATGGAAAGAGATTTTAATCTCTAACTCATTCATATCATAATGATGCATAACAATGTCATTATTTAAATATAAATAATATCTAATACACGTCCTTTGAAATACCAATTCGGAAGGAGGTTTAACCATTTCATTTTCATCATGAGGTTAAGTAATGACATTTGCGTGGTTAAAACATAGCTATTGAAGATATCGGTATATCAATCCTTGCAACCTCTAGTCATAAATCTTGTTTATTTTCTAGGATGTAACTTTGATTCATTTAGGCTCTTAAGTAAAGTTGAAACTATTGGTCAAAATTTATCATAAACTAGTCAAAACTCTTGTTAAGACTTTATATTAGTCATTCTTGTTCCAAAACTTTCTTTTGGTCTCCTCGTGTAGTTATCTTGAGAACGTACTCTTATGATTACTTCACTTGGTCTCTTTAGTTATATAGAACTATTTGAGACCATAGATATCATCTATTGGGTATATTATATAAATAGATATACCTTCATTCAAATCACTCTTCCTTGCGTAGATCTCATTTACACAAGTACACAAACTTATCTTGGTGTGAGTTGTGTCCTCATTTTTCTCCCACTCTATCTTTAGAATAAATACACTATAGATTCAAAGATAGCATATGAGACACAAATAATGATTTTGAAGTATAAGGAGAACTATCTCATAGGTTGACTAATAGTTTTAGATTTTGTAAGTGTACTTGGTGATTAACATTCCTTTAAGAGAGTTCATAGACTCAATATGATCATACACGAGCCTTAAGCATGTGGACATATAATGAATCCCATCATTATAGTTGTCTATTAGATCACTTTAAGTGAATAATCATATGTTTCTAAGAGCAAGCATTTGAATACGAATTTTAGAACAAGGATAAAAAGATAAAACGGGTGACTTGGGTTGCAAACCAAGCCACTATTATCCAAAATACAACCAATTATCCAAAATACCTTTCCATGTTGAACACGGAAACTTAAAGGTTCTAAAATCCAAAACATAATGAAAATAAGACAATAAAAAGCGAAGCTCCATGAAAGCTATTCCTAGCTTCTTGATGGTTTCTCAAGCTTGCTTTTCTTTTCCTTTGTCTTTGCTTGGTGGAGGACCTATTTACAATAAAAAAGGGAGATACATTATCACAACTTTGTATCACAATACCATAGTTGAAATAGAAACATTAAAAGAAAGGATAGTCATTTACCTCACGGAGTAATCTTTCCTACCTTAATATCACCAAGGTATTTGGAACAATTTCTTTTCCAATGTCCAACACCATTACAATAATGGCATTTATCAAGAGGACCCTTCTTGATTTTTGAAGTGCTAGCTTCATAAGTCTTAGCTTTGGTGAAAGTGGGAGCTAGTTTCTTACCCTTCCTCCCATTCTTCTTGAACTTTCCCTTGCTCTTAGTGCTTATGTTAAGCACATCCTTTGGTGGGTTCACATTTAACCCCATGTCCCTTTCGGCTTGCACAAGTAACTTGTGCAATTCTTCAAGAGACACATCCTTGTCTTGCATGTTAAAATTCAGCCCGAATTGAACATACGCTTTGACTTTGGATAAGGAGTGTAGAATCCTATCTACAATGAGTTCTTTGGGGATTTCAACCTTTTGAATCTTCAAGGTCTCGACTAGCTCCATAAGTTTGAGCACATGAGGGCTAACCTTTTGGCCCTCTTTGAAGTCGAGATAAAAGAATGCCGCGGCCGCCTCATATTGGACGATCCGCGGAGTTTGTGAAAACATTGTCACAAGCTTGGAGTAAATCTCATTAGCGGTGCCCATTTTAAGGGCTCTCCTTTGGAGATCCGCCTCCATCGCAAAGATCAACACATTTTTCATTGCGGCGGACTCCTTATGGTAAGCCTCATATACGTCCCTAGTGGCGGTGGTCGATCTAGTAGTAGGTTCGGGTGGAGAGGCCTCGGTTAGGTAACGAAGCTTGTCGTCACCTTGGGCGGCTAATTGGAGTTGGGCATCCCAATCGGAGAAATTTGACCTATTCTTTTCAAGTTTACATCGATCCATAAAGGATCGGAGCCATGATGAATTAGCGAGAGGCGTGGCGTTTGGGTTTGGTGTAGCCATTTGTTATGAGAAAAAGAAGTGGTCTACAAAAGAAAATAGAAGGAGTAAAACAAATGTCGTTTTAATAATAATACTCGTAAAAACTAATTTAAACAAGTTTTATTGCATTTATCTAGTGACCTCTACCCAACTTAGATAAATGATTCCAAAACCCAAATTCGTATCGACTTAGGCACGGTAGGGCCGATTCATCCTTTATCAATATAACTCGGTGGATTAACGTTTAATCGATTCTACTTTTAGAACTCTTGGTCGATAAAATTACTCTAATAATTATCTATAGCCCGGAACACATGCGACTACGGTCACGAATACTTCCGTTGAGCTCAATCCAAATTTCGAATAAATGTGTCCATGATCCAAATCCACATCAACTTGGGCACGGTATGGCCGATGAAACCCTCATTAACATGAACTCGGTGGATAAACATTCATCATCCACTTCCCCTATGTAACAAGGTTTGTACCCCGGTAGGGCCAAGTGCACTCCCTCGCGAAATAGGTTTTCATGGTTTCTACTACTTGGTAAGGCTAAGTCTCAATTAATTATTTTAGTGAGAGGTCATGTCAATTTATTATCTATCACATTTTAAGTGAACTACGATAATTCTAATTGACACGGTCGATAAACTCGATAGAAGATAATGCATGTTTTAGTTATGGCGATTTAGCAATGCATGCGACATAAAAAAAAATGCAAAGCATAAAATAAATCCTAGTATGGCCTTCCTAAAATAGAAAAAACTATTTAACTATTACATATTCGGAAACCAACTCCATTGGTCCCTTGAACTTCGGTTGTGGCACGCATCTCGAGGTAACACCGTCTTTATGTATCGCCATCTTGAAGAAATCCGTCTTTGGGAACTCCGAAATAATAAAATTACATAACAAATTACATAATTTCCTATTATACATTTGTAAGTAAACTAAAATAAATCTATTAAATTGCAAAACGGTGATACGAGATCACAATAAATTACAACCGAATCGATATTCCCATACATTTCGGGTAATACCAATTAAAAACTAAGGTCATACTAAGTAAAATTACATAATTCAAAAATTACATAAAATAAAAATTATGACAATCATAAAGAAAATGCAGCATTATAATATGTATGAACATGCCCAATTTTATGCTAAATCGCCTTTAAGTAGCCAATATCGTATATTACACGGTTTTTACGGATTTGCGTGATTCAACGTTTTATAATCACAAAAATTACATAAATTCATATTTATGCATAAGTTAATCACCCTAACCTCTTAGGACTCAAAATTTAGTCTTCACTAATTATTTGACCATAATTAACTCATATTTCTAAAATTTGTTCATTAATGGACTTAAAATTATAATAAAATGCTATAAACTTCAAATAAATCACAAAATTTCAAATAAATTCAAAATTTGAAATTTAAACTCATGAACATTCTGGAAAAATACCATGACACTCATAATGTTAAAAAAATTAGGTTAAGTATTTCGAAATTTATCCGGAAAAACAATGTTGCGGTTTATCGGTTTTAACAAAAATAATCATAAAAACATGAGAAAAATTATATTCATCAACTTTTCAATTTTAGATCTGAAAAAGATAATAAAATGCAACATGTGACGTTTTTCCTTAGTCATGGAGTATGTTTTATTAATATTTCACTAATTAAGTCACTATTTATGCTATTTTTCTTCAAAAAATCATAAATCATGCATAAAGACTTCAATATAGCCTATTATTTTACACACATCTTGTAAAATTGCATCTGACAACATACTAAATTTCTATGACCAGATTTGAAATTTATCTCATATTAACCTATTTTTCATCTAAATCCGATTTTAATAATGAAAAAACCATTTTTCGAGCATAAGAAGTCGAAAAAATATGAAAATTTACAGGTCATCTCAAAATAATATATGTGATAACATATCCAAAAATCACTGGAAAATTCGAAGTTTAGCTAATTTTAGTCCGAAAATGACATTTTATTCATAAAATCATATTTTTAATGCCATTATAATATAATATGAACAATAAAAATCCATAAATTAACCAAAATATCCTAAAAATATTTTAGGACCAGAAACTTTAACATGCATAATGATTTTCGTGATATATCATTATAACACAAATTAAACAAGTTTTATATGTTAATCGTATAACTCGGAAAACTTTTAACCGATTTGCATGAAAACAACCAAGGCTCTGATACCAATTGAAAGAAAAGTAGATCTATATACTCAACATATTCATATATGTTTTATGTTAATTTAATCATAAAATTAATTGGTGATCTTATGCATGCAAACTATAAACAATTTAAAGAAGAAATCTCTATCTTACATTGGTATTTCGGTTTATTTGGGCACAAGAAAGATCTCCTTCTCTCTTGTTCTTGTGCTTTCCTCAATGGATGAACTAGGATCCAAGTATAGGTTCCCTCCCAAAGTATAATACCCAAAGCAAACTCTTAATCAAATTAATATTATGTATACTAGAACAATATTAATTTAGTGAAAAAATTGACCCAAAAATATTATGGAACTCTCTATTATTTCGGTTAGAGAGAAGGAAGAGAAGGAAGAGTTTTTATCTTTCTAAAACTCAAATTTTAGATGAATGAATGAATTGTTCTACACTAATTTCATTTGTAGTGTATAATGGGTAAAATAAGAAGAAAAACCAAAGTGGTTTTTCTTCTCAAAAACCGGGTGGAAGAGGGGAGAAGAGGGAGCCAATGCATGCACTAGTTGTTCTTCACAATGATCACTAGGTTTGCATGGCTAGTCAATTAGGGAAATCATTATGCTTACCACTCACATAATAAACATAATATTATCCTAAATCCTCCCTTAATTTCGGTTTACATGTAAAATGGAATCCATTTTATTTTTGTCAATTTGTCAATATGTCACATGTCACATGTCACATAAAATTGTTATGTATTTTTAACATATTAAAAATCAACGTATTAATAAAAATACGTCATATACAAAAATCGACTTAGTAATTCATAATTACTTGTACCAAAATATTTTACCAATTATAAATCACAATAAATTGTATTTATAATAATTCATTCAATTTCAATTGTTTCCTTAAACAATAAATTCATCTGAGTAATGAAACAATTCGATTACTTAGACCGTATCTCATTTAATCAAATTTCAATGAGACACGTAAATATTTCTTCCAAAATCGTCCGTCAATTTTAAATAATTTAATTGACCCGTAACGTTATACGATCAATTAATTGATCAATTAAGAGTGTTGCCCTTTAGGTATGACCTAGGGGATCAATCGATCAAGACCGTCGCACGACAAAGAATGTCAAACTCTAGTCAGCCAATCATTACCGATATGTGTGGACCAGTTGACAGTAAAATATTACTTCCCAATTGTATTCTTTAAAATGAGACTTAAACCTGTGATCATCATGATCAACAGTTGTGATCGCATTATTGTCGGAGGACACATATTCCAACATTTTCTTCATGTCATTCATGTAGTAATCTGCCCTAAAGAGGGCAAAACTATCATGAAGTGAATGAAGCATACGGTCAATGACTATGCTCTCACTGATTTTGCAATCAAGTGCCTCCAGTTTCTCGACATTCTCAATCATGTTAAGAATGTGTGGGCTAACCGGTTGGCCCTTCTGGAGTTTCGCATCAAAGAAGCGACAGGTATGCTCATAAGTAACGATTCTCGGTGCTTTTGAGATTCATTAGTGAGCGTGGTGAAAATCTTGTTTGCACCTTAGGCAATGAAGCGTCTTTGCAAATTGGTTTCCATTGCAAAAATGAGTACGTTCTTTATCGCACCAGCTTCCATGACGAAGGCACTATAAGCAAGTGACTCGTTAGCTCTAGCATTGGGGCCTGGGTTTGGCGGTATTGGCTCAGTCAAGTACTTGAGCTTACCGTCAGCAATGACAGCATTCCGTAATAATGCCTCCCAGTCCGCAATGTTGGACCCGTCATTCTTCAGTCGGGTGGGCTGATTCATGTGGTCCATGAAAGTTTTGAGCCAGGACTTGCGTGCAAGTGTGGCACTTGGCATATGAATATCATTATTTCCAGCCATTTGTTGTATGCAGTATTATCAATATAAAACGAATTCTACACTGCGAAAAAGAAAAAATATAATAAGCATACTCATCGTTATGATTTAAGTCTAATGCAATACTGTTATAACGCGAAGACTCAAGCATTTACAATTGACCTTCCTCGAGAATTATATAATTGATCCCAAGACTCAATTATCTGTAAATTGATAAGCCAACCTTTTGGCTAATTCTACTTTTAGAATTCTTGGTTGATAAATTTCTGTAAATTCTATCTATAGTCCATTATAATCTCGAGAAACTCTTCGGATTATAATGTTGAGGTAAACTAAGTCAACACAAACTACTTACCCAACGTAGAAGGGGTCATATGGAGAGTAAGGTCCTATATGCCTACCGACGAAGAAGGGATTCATAGCTGTTTGGCCTATAAAGACTAGTCTCAATTTCAGTTTTAGAGGAAGATCCCATCAACTTTATTTTAATTCGTTTTAAGTGAACTAATATCTAGCATGCGAGAATGAATAAACTAAGATGATGGCTTAAAATTGTGTGACATCTTTATGTCCATGATGACTAATATCCAAACTATATGAGTCAATTTTCATGCATTTAAGTAGGTGGTTTTGTTTAGGCGAAATATGATGCACTAACTATGAAGTGAAGAAAAGCAATAAGAATGGAAAAACGTAAAACAAAATAAAGTCCTAGTGTGGCCTATCTACCAAAAATGAACATAAATACAACTTTGGAATCCTTCCTAGGACCCGAGAAGCTTGTCTTGATGTTCCATCTTGGTCCATGTAGTGGGAGTGAGCAATCCAATCTCCATCTTCAGTCTTCTCAAAATTACAATAAAACTTACAAAATAAACCTATTTGCATTTTAATTTTAAAAACATAATACTAAAGAAAACCAAAAGGAGATTCGAGATCTCAAAATTACATTAAAATTATGTTTCCATCATTACGAAAACATAATTAACTAAGGCCACACTAGGTAATACAAAATTACAACCGATTGCAAAAATACGTAAATTAAACCATTCAACAATTCATACAACTAAATAAAAATGCATCAACTATAAATTAACCATTCAAGACATAATTCCTTAATTATGTAGAGTAATTCATCCAAACCACCTATTTTATAATTATCAAAATTATGTGACAATTCCCTAATTACTCACAATAATTCCAATCTTAATTCACATTAACTAGTGTTATGAATTAATCCAACATTATTTTAAACCTCTTTAAAAAAATTGGGTATCTAAAATTTGTGAACTTTTTCACAACAAACAATCATACATTATAAATAATGTATAAAGATTATTGGCCAAAAATAAACAAATTTTTTTTTTTTATTAATTGCTCTCGGCAATACACTAAAAAAGGAAAAAACAGTTTTTTTTTTTCCATGCTCTTGGCATTACCCTAAAAACGAAAAAAAAATTTCTCTTAAAAATGCTCTCGGCATTTACCCCAAAAACCAAAAAAACCGTTTTTTTTTTTTTTTCCGAAGAATAACCCTTTTTTATGTGAACAATTTATTTAATGTTGCTAATATAACAAGATCGGCATAAACATCATCTTTTAATTTAAACATAGATTCAAACTTGATGATTCAATTTAACCTTTTAAAATGAATATCCAAATTATGATTAAATCGATTATCCGTATATTTGATTCATCACAATTGATTTGAACATGATTAAATTAACTTGTATGCCAAAACTATATAGCAAAAACAAATCATCAACAATTAAAAACAATTTCCATTTACATTTCAATTTAATTCTTATTAAATCAAAATATCTACAAATTTATCATATTATCATCTTAACAAATTAAAACAACAATATGAATAAATCAAAATGGAAACAAAAACATCAAAAACGAAAAATCATCTCGGCAGAAAAAAATTGTTTCGGCCGAAATATTTTTTTTTTTCTCAAATTTTTTTTTGTTTAAATCCATTTATGAAAATCATATAAAATAATTTCGTGGCCTATGCTCTGATACCACTTGTGAGAAATATCGGTATACTTCATCAAGAATTTCGGATTATAACGAAATTATAATTATGAAATTGCTAGTTATAAATGAAATGCATAAACAAAAGAATAGAGATTTAGAATTAACCTTTGGTCCTAGCAATTTGGCCTAATAACAAATATCGAAATCGATATTCTCCTAATTCTTGCACCCAAAATGCTATGAGAAATGCCTCTTTTCTTTTGCTAGAAAAGATGAACCCTAATTTCTAATTTTTAGGTTTTTGTGTGATGTGAGAATTAGGTCAAAAGAAGTGTAAAAAATGATTCCCTCTCACTCCTAATATAATCGAAAATAGGAGGAGGAATAGGGAATATATTTTTTTCTCCTTTTTCATCCAAAACCGTGAATCCCAAATAAGGAGAAAAATCTCCTTATTTTCGGTTGGTTTTGTATTGTATAAAATGTGTATATTTTATCAACTGTCATTTATGTCGTCACGTATTTAATAAGTCCACACACAACAGTTTGTAGTCGATTTATTAATACCGGTCTGTCAACAGTTATTATGACAATTTCGTATAATATATACATTAACTATAAATATCGCATATTTATAATTTGCTAATTAAATATAACCGTTTACGTTTAATCACGAATTAACATCTTAATTCGTTTAAGCTAACATTATATACACTAATTAAATATAACAGTTTATATTCAATTTACGAATTAACAATTAATTCGTCTCAGCTAATATTATTTAATTGAATTAAATAATCGACTCATCATCACATTGACTAACCTTTTAGTCAAATACATGGACTAACCTTTTAGTCATATAAGGCATCAATGTGATTATATTTTCATACAATTACATCTCTCAAACACATCCTTTAGGTGTGACTTTTAGGGACCAGTTGATCACCGCCATCAGTATGATAATAACGTCAAACTTCTAGCAAGCCAACCGTTATTAAGTAAACGTTAATCAACTGATAAAATACTAAGTATACCCTTGTGAACCTATAAGAGATTTATATATGTTATCACACTAACTGTGGAGGACACAAGCTCCAACATGATGATGTTGATGATGATAAAATGAAATTGGTGTGTGAATGGGTGGCTGGTGATGAAAAGATGCGGGGGAATTGAACTCGGACTTTTATCCCGAGTTTGGGATTTGAAACATGGTTGTTGCAGCTGCTTTGTTTTATTTCTGTAATTCAATCCCAGCCGTTAGTTTTGCTTGATCTGATGGCTGATATTCTGAGCACACAAACTCACAACTCACCGTAAGAATCAAACTCACGAGATCCCACCTCTCTCAAGCATCAAATTTTCAACGGCCCGTGAAATTCACGGGTTTCAGAACTAGTTATTCCTTAAAAACATCCAAATATATAATGGTAAATAAATGAATGAGACATACCAAAATAAAATAGGTAAACAATGACCGGTATACAGGGAGTATATTTTTTTAATACTTGTATATGTTATAGTGTTTTATATTAATAATAATAATAATAGTAATTTTAAAATAGATCAGTAATCTCTTGAGTTTAAGACATGTTTGAAGCGCTATATATATATATATATATATATATATATATATATATATATATATATATATATATATATATATATAGAGAGAGAGAGAGAGAGAGAGAGAGAGAGAGAAAGAGAAAAAGAGAGAGAGAGAGAGAGTCGTGATCTTGTGAGAACTCCTAAATATTTGAGGATTGAGGATTAGTGAATACAATATCACAGGTTCTTCCATACAATATCACGAAAAATCTGACCTTTGGCAAAACAAATATTTTTTTTTGTACATGTGTTGGATTTCGTTACAATATCAGGGGTTCTTCAATACAATATCACAGATTATTCGATAAAATATCACAAAAAAAAACACCTGTGCAAAAAAAAATTCTAAAATTTTTTATTTGAAACTTTTTTTTTTTTTTCAAAGGTCAGATTTTTCGTGATATTGTATTGAAGAACTAGTGATATTGTATTCACTAATCCTCAATCCTCAAATATTTAGGAGTTCTAACCGGATCCCGACTCTCTCTCTCTCTCTCTCTATGTATATATATATATATATATATATATATATATATATATATATATATATATATATATATATATATATATCTATATAGGGTCGATCCGGTGAGAACCACTAACATAATGAGAACCGTGAGAACCCTTACTAAATCATCATTAAATCTTGTTCCGAAAGTTTTGATGGATCATTTAGCCTTAGTTTAGTTTATTCAGACACATTTTTAGTATTGCTAAACAAAATTTATTGATTTTATTAACAAAATATAAACTTAATGTACAAAAATACAATTATGTATAATAAAATGGCTATAGATGCACTAAAACGAATACTAGGTGCATAAAAATTGTTACATGCATGAAAATGATTACTAGATGCATGACAATACCAGGCTCTAGGTGCATGAAAACGAGTTCCAGGTGCATGAAAATTGTTAGATACATGAAAAATGAGTAGCAGGTGCATGAAAATTAATAAAATATTTCTCGTCTCGATTTTCGGCAATAATTTATACATTTTGGACCAAGAAATATGTTTTCTAGCCATAAAATTCTATGCCGAATCCAAATATTTCGTTATTTTTTAGAAAAAAAATCTGTAAGGTGGAGTTCTCACGGTTCTCACTATGTAGGTGGTTCTCATTTGGATCCCAAATATATATATATATATATATATATATATATATATATATATATATATATATATATATATATATATATATATATATATATAAAAAATGGGTTGAAGTGATGTGGATGCGACACGTGTCAACCCAGCATTAAATACAAGTAATAATTACAGCCGAACATTAAATATAAACATAATAAATGCTACATAAATCTCAGCAAATATTAATTAAAGTTTAATAAATATATTATAAAATTACGTATAACAATTATGGTAATTTGATTTTAAATTTATTTAAAAAAAATTGATAAAAATTCTAAAATGTAAATCATTAGCTTTATTGCGAAAAATGCTGTAAATTGAGTATACTTTCCATTATATTTATTGAAATATTTTTATATGTATAGATGATAAAAGTGAGGCCGTGAGGGTCTCACAATGCGTTACATTTACTTAAAGAAAAATATTTTATCTATCAAGAAAAATATATTTGGAAGAATCATTATGTTTATTAAAAACAAAACTTAAAGATAACTACTAAGAGATAAATTTTTATGATTTGATAATAAAAAAATTATATTAGACAAGTTAAATACATTTTAGATTTAAGAGGTTTTAAATAATGTGATAACGGGATGTAACAAATTATGCCTAGAACTTATGTACTATGTGCAATTTAACCCCTTAAGTGTCACTTGTAGCAAATTACCTCCATAAGTTTTCAAACATGTGCAATTAAGCCCAAATCTGGAGTTGGTACAAGTGGTAGTGTGTTACTCCCTACTGGGAGTAATGTATAGCCTTGGATTCTGGAACGTTAGGGGACTGAATAACCCAGCTAAACAAAAACAAATTAAATGGTTCTTACATTTTCATCAGGTGGGTTTATTTGGTGTCCTTGAGACAAAGGTAAAGCCTTTGGCTCGAAATTCAGTTAGGTTAAAAATGTGTGATGGTTGGTCCTTGTCTACTAATACTTTTTACCATCCCGGAGGTAGAATTTGGGTGCTGTGGAATCCCACCGTGTTTCATGTTCAGTTTTTGCATTATACTGCACAGCTCATCCATATGGAAATTATTGAAGTTTGTACTCAGTTTCATTTTTACTGCACTATATATGGTCTATGCATTTAATGACACTACTGATAGGAAGGATCTGTGGGCTGACTTGAATGGTATAGCTTCTACTGTTCAAGGGCCCTAGATGCTTTGTGGGGATTTCAACTGTGTCTGAAGCCCAGCAGAAAGACTTGGTGGTCACACAACTGAGGAAGAGATATCTGATTTTCAGGACTGCCTTAATCATTGTCAATTATTTGGTAGTACTGCTGCTGGATCTTATTATACGTGGAATAATAAACAAGATCCTCAGACTAGAGTCTATTCTAGATTGAATAGAGTCCTTGTTAATTGCGAATGGATTCAAGCTAGTGGTACTTCTTATGCTCACTTCTATAATGAAGATATTTTTAACCATACTCCTTGTGTGGTCTAAGATGCTACTTCTCATATGAAAGGAAGGAGAAGCTTTAAATATTATAATATGTGGAGCCAGGTCCCTGATTTTCTTGTTTGTGTACAGTCATATTGGAACACTTACTGGTCTAGCACAAAAATGTTCAGAGTGGTGAGGAAACTCAAGTCACTAAAGAGACCTCTCAAAGCCCTTAATCAGAAGCTTTTTGCAGATATTGATAACAGTGCTGCTCATGCTTGGAAAACTTTAGATGCTATACAAGATAGGTTAAAGAG
This sequence comes from Silene latifolia, assembly GCF_048544455.1. Classification (NCBI taxonomy): domain Eukaryota; kingdom Viridiplantae; phylum Streptophyta; class Magnoliopsida; order Caryophyllales; family Caryophyllaceae; genus Silene; species Silene latifolia. The sequence goes on along the minus strand of NW_027413661.1, from coordinate 2,404,549 downwards.
GGATCCTACAGATGGATCCTTGATTAATATGGAAAAAGAGGCTGCTGCTCTATACAAAGACTTACAGTCTGCCTGTCATAGCTTCTACATTCAAAAGACCAAAGCCACTTGGGTTAACCAGGGTGATAGTAACACTAGATAGTTCCATAGTTTGCTGAAAGGGAGATGTGCTAAAAACAAAGTTTTTCTTATTGAGGATCATCATGGTGTTACTCGTACAGATAGTGCTCAAACTCAGAATGCCTTCCTTTCCTATTATAAAGAACTCCTTGGAACAGCAGCTGCCACTACTCTTGTGAATCACTATGTGGTTCAACTTGGCCCAGTATGTACTCCTGATCATTGTGAAACTCTACTGGCTCATGTTACCAAAACTGAAATAAAGAATGTTATATTCTCTATTCCTGACCACAAGGCCCCTGGTCCTAATGGTTTTTCTAGTGCCTTCTTTAAAGATTCTTGGAATATTGTGGGTGAGGATGTTTGTCAGGCTATTTTGGACTTCTTTCACACTGGTAAAATGCTGCAGCAGATTAATCATACCTTTATCAGCTTGATTCCTAAAGTAGACATCCTACATAATGTTACTCAATTTAGGCCTATCTCTTGTTGCAATATTTTATATAAGGCCATCTCTAAAATTTTGTGCACTAGGGTTTCTGCTGTTCTCCCTGACCTCAATAACAAGTCTTAAGAAGGATTTATTAAAGGGAGAAGTATTGTTGAGAACATTTTAATTTGTGAAGATATGGTTAGACTTTACAACAGGAAATCTATTTCCCCTAGGTTCTTGATGAAAATTGATCTAAAAAAAGCTTATGACTCATTCCAGTGGTCATTTTTGGAGCACATGCTCAAAGCTTTAAAGTTCCCTGGAAAAATTATTGATTTAATCATGACATGTGTCAGGTCTGCTTCTTATTCTCTAGTTTTAAATGGTGAAAATTTTGGATACTTTAAGGGAGCCAAAGGGTTAAGGCAAGGAGACCCTATCCCTCCCTTGCTCCTTACAATTTTCATGGAGTACTTGAGTAGGATCCTTACTCATATCACTTCAATTATGCCTTTTAAATTTCACCCTCTGTGTGCTCAGATGAAGCTTACTCACCTTATGTTTGCTGATGATCTACTATTTTTTAGTAAGGGAGATACTACTTCTATAATAATCTTGCTCAGATCCTTTGCCACCTTCTCTGCTGCTACTGGACTAAGAATGAACAATCTGAAATCTAATATTTATTTTAATGGTGTTCATTCCTCCACCAAGTCTGATATTTTGCAAGTGTCTAGTTTCAGTGAAGGGATTTTCCCTTTTAAATACTTGGGTGTACCCATTTCTGCTGGCAAACTGAGCATTAAACATTGCTATGGGTTGATTGAGAAAGTTACTGAGAGAATTAGGGGGTTTTGCTGCAAGGAAGCTTTCTTATTCTGGCATGCTTACTCTGGTTAACTCAGTCTTGACTTCTTTATATACTTACTGGGCTACCATCTTTGTCCTTCCAAAAGGTGTGTTAAAGAGAATTGATGCTTTGTGTAGGAATTATCTGTGGGATCGGTCTACTGAATACCTTAGATCCCCCCTGGTGAGCTGGACAAAAGTATGTGTGCCAAAAAAAGAAGGTGGTTTGGGTATCAGGGATAGCTATGCTTGGAATCTTGCTGCAATTTGTAAGCTGTCCAATTGGGTTTACAATCATCCTGATAGTCTCTGGGTTAAGTGGGTACACCATGTTTATATGAAGGGCGTACCTTGGTCTAGCTATATACCTAAAACTGATGTTTCCTGGAGCTGGAAAGTTGTGTGCAGGTTAAGAGATAAGTTTGCTGGTGCTTTCTCCAGTACTGGTCAGTGGCTACATAACCCTGCAGGTTATACAACAACAAGTGGTTATTGCTGGATCAGACAACCTCAACCTGTGGTGCTCTGGGATAAGACTGTTTGGAACTCCTGGTGCATCCCTAAGCATTCCTTTATCAATTGGTTGATTGCTCGAGAAGCTTTGCTGCTTAAAGATAAGTTATTGCAGATTGGAGATGCTTCTGATTCTGACTGATGCATTTGTGGTGCTGGTACTGAATCACACTGTCATTTGTTTGTTCAGTGTCAGTATACTCATAAACTAGTTAAGCTTTTGAGCTGCAAACTGAATGTGAAGTTGTCTGCTGTCTATTTGGTGCATTGGAAACAATCCAAACCTTGGGCGAAAGTGAAGAAGAATGTTGTTATTGCGTGGATTCAAGCCTTATATTATGCTATTTGGTATCAGAGGAACAAAGCTAGCCTTGAAGGGGTGTTAGACAAACCAGAAGTAGTAATTAAACAGGTTGGTAGCATGCTTAAAATTCGTTCTATGTTTTGGCATAAGTGTACTAAAAAGAGTAGTGATGAAGCTTGGGTTAAGTCAATTAATTATTGATTGACTAACTTAAGTTTCATGAATTTGTATCTTATATGGTAGTTTGTAAAATGTTTGTCTTGTGCTTAATGGAATTTTCTAACCTTTCACCAAAAAAAATTAAGCCCAAATCAATTTTTCTACCATTTTTTTAAACTAAAACCTATTATTTTCTATTATAAAAATTATTTTAAATATATCTACTTAAAATTAAATATAATATTTACATATTCAACAAAAAATGTGAACCAAATTTAAGATTTAAAAAAAATTGGGCATGTGTAACTTGACTAAAAAATAAAAAATCTCATATTATGAATATTTTATCACCAAAATACAAAAAATAAAATAAAATTAAACGTGCTTTCTAATAATTAGGAATTTTAGGGTTAATATTTGATCAATAATTTTGACCTTTAATAATAATAATAATAATAATAATAATAATAAATATATTTAATTTAGTAAATTTCGTTAATTTCATTATTAAAAATAATATATGTGGTGAATTGCAAATTAAGAGAAACTTATGGGGCCTGTTTGCTACAATTATAAGTTAAGGGGTTTAATTGCACATAGTATCAAACTTATGAGGGTGATTTGCTATATTTCCCAATGTGATAACGAGTGGAGATTTGTACATGAATGGTGACTTTTTTACTTTTTCGAGTAGGTTAAGATGAGATTTTCAGGCGACTTGATCTTTATCGTAGAAAAAATTTAATATTTTGGTACTGATTAGTGATTACTAATTATTAATTATTTTGGTATTGATTATGAAAAAGGATCCTTATATTAGTTTGTTTATTAATTAACCCTATTTTATATGTAGTTGTTTTAAAAAATAAAAGGTGCAAATTTCTTATAAATATGTTGTTTGACACATAGCATATGCAAGACATATACAACCAAAATATTCCAATAAGTTGAGATTTGACCCTATATATTTGATACATAAATATGACACGTTATACATTAAAAATTGAAAAATGCATCAAATTATATTCACATCGTTTCGAACCAATGTTAATTGATTTGCAGCATAACGTATCGTGAAATGATCTAACTTAAGTACCTAATGTTGATTGTTGCATTATTCAAATATATTTATTTAATTAATATGATATTTGATAAGACACAAAATTATTTATATAATAATGTTTATTATGAATAGAACTATCACTTACTCACTACATTATTCATTATATGTCGTTTTAGGAAAAAAACACAACTATTAAGAAAATGGATTACGTGTGATAATGACATTAATTAAGGATTTAAATAGAGCTTTGAAATGAGCAACATGGTTGGAATTTTACATCTTATAGTGAATTTCTTTATTGTAAACCAGTGAAATAAAGTTTTGCATAAAATGTAATTAAGAACCCACAATTAATTTATAGTTACAACAGGACAGAGAGGCCATAGGAAGTGTAAAACGACATATAAAGAGCAAAATTTTTAGTCACATAAAACGACATATAAAGAATAATGGATTTTATTTTAAAACATTGGTTAAACTTAAGAAAATAAGAGTTGAGAAAGTTAATTTATTTTTATTTATAGGTAAAGATATTAAATGTCATATATGAATTATATCATTTTTCTTCAATTATTAAAATAAAATTTTCAAACAGGCCGCGCGAAGCGCGGGATACTGCCTAGTTTTATTCAAAGCTAAGTTTATGTGAAATTTATTATAATAGAAAATAATAGGTTTTAGTTTAAAAAATAATTTTTATTATAATAGATTTTAAACTGAATGAAACCAAATCTAAATGAGTAGCCTGTTTAGATAATAGCCTGTTTAGATTTGGGTCATTCTGAGTTATTCAGGTCCAAACAGAAGTCAAATTGCCTAAAATTGCAAACGGGCCCAGAAATGAGCCTGCAACCTTAAGCTGGAGAAAGCCCAACCGTTTCTCTATAAATATAGTGAATTTCATTCATTTGAGGGGGGAGAGAAAAACTGGAAGAAAAGCTCTGCAATTCTCTCTGAGAAACTCGTGAAATTCATCGTAAGCAGTCAATAAGCACAACAAATTCGTGCCGCCTGCATAGGAAAACTCAAACATTCAAAAATTCAAGAGAGACTCAAGTCGTTCGACCCACTCAAGAATACAAGTTAACGTCTTGCGTAGAGTGCATACAAGCTCTACACGTGCACCCCCTGCAAAACGCACGCGCACCCCCTACGTGGATAGTGCACGCGTACCCTATTTGTTTAGTTAGAATCAGATGATTATTAGAGATTGTACACGAACTTTTCTGATATTAATAAAAACTCATTTTGTTTACTTATTTTGTATTTCAGTTATCGTAATACAAAATTTGTCATTACAAATTTGGTGAACCCGACGTGAAAATCTCTACCTCTCATCTCTACTACTTTACAAGCCAAGTCTACTAAAAGAAGATGTCTACCAAGCATGACACATCACCCGAGGCTTCCAAGAAGTCCTATGCAGCTATCCTACAAGGCACTCCCACTAGTGCTACCTCCCCAGCAGTGAAATCAGTTGGCATCTGCACTAGAGGAATGGCGAAGAAAGCTGCTATCAACGCTGCTGCTACTAGCCTACGCTCTGCACATGTCCCTACCAGGCCACGCAAGATCTATGTTGCCTCTATAGCTGCTACTGTTATAGCTATCCTTGGTTCCTCTACTCCTTCGCGTGAAGAGACTTGAAATTCTAAGGTCGACAACAACGCTTCCCTTTGCAAACCCAGGGCGTCGCCAAAAAATAAGGATACCTCCATGTTGGAATATATGTCCTCCGACAATAATGCGATCACGACTGTTGATCATGATGATCACATGTTTAAGTCTCATTAAAATGAATGCAATTGGGAAGTAATATTGTTACTGTCAACTGGTCAACATATATCGGTAATGATTGGGTGACTAGAGTTTGACATTCTTTCGTGTGTGACGGTGGTGATCAGTTGACCCCTAGGTCATACCTAAAGGGCAATACTCTTAATTGATTATTTAATTAATCGTATAACGTTACGAGTTAATTAAATTACTTGAAAATTGACGGACGATTTTGGAAGTAAAATTTACGTATCATATTGAAATATGATTAAATGAGATACGGTCTGAGTAATCGAATTGTTTCATTACTCAGATGAAATTATTGTTTAAGGAAACAATCGGAATTGAATGAATTTTTGTAAATGCGATTTATAAATTGGTAAAAATATTTCGGCACAAGTAATTATGAAATTACTTAATCGATTTTTGTATGTGACGTATTTTTATTAATACGTTGATTTTTAATATGTTAAAAATACATAACAAATTATGTTACATGTGACATGTTACATATTGAGAAATTGACAAAAATAATATGGACACCATATTATGATTGTACCGAAATAATGGGGTATTGGGTTAATATTGTGTTGATTAATTTATTAAGTAAACATAATAATTACCTAATGGTCTAGCCATGCAAGCCTATGAACATTGTTAAGAGCAACAACTTCATGCATTGGCTCACCCAAAAGCCCCCCCTACCACCCGGTTTTTGAGAAGAGAAAACCATGATGGTTTTCTCATATTTTTACCTAATTATATACAAAATGTATTGTATCATATTATTCACTTGTTCTTCCAAAAATTAACAATCCTAGAGAGAATAAATCCTCCTAATCTTCTCTCATAAAAACCGAAAATATTTAAGTGTTACAATTTATTTTTGGTTCAATTTTCTACCTAAATTAATATTATACTAGCTCAAAATAATATTAATTAGATTAAGAGAAAGCCTTGGGTATAAAGCTTAGGGAGAGATCTTATACTTAGATCTTGTTCATCCATAAGGAAAGCTCAAGAACAAAAGAAAAGGAGATTTCTTTTGTGCCCAATAAAACCGAAACATCAATGTAAGGATGTGATTTCTCTTCTATTTATATTTTGTTTGCATGCATAAAATCCGTTTTAATTTTATGACAAATTATTAGACATATATGAGTATGTTAGTATGTATATGAATCTACTTTTCTTTCAATCGGTATCATGAGCCACGGTTGTTTGCATGCAAATTGGTTAAAAGTTTTTCCGAGTTATATGAATAACAAATAAAACTTGTAAAATTTGTGTTATTATGATATATCACGAAATTATTACATGCATATTAATATTTCTGGTCCTAAAATGTTTTAGGATATTTTGGTTAATTTTTCGGATTTTTATTGTTCATATTTTACAATAATGGCATTTAAATGTGATTTTATGAGTAAAAATGTCATTTTTGGTCGAAAATTAGCTATACTTCGACTTTTAAGTTGATTTTTGGATATGTTGTCACATATATTATTTTGAGATAACCTGTAAATTTTCATAATTTTTGGACTTGTTATGCTCGAAAAATGAATTTCTCATTATTAAATTCGGATTTAAGTGAAAAATAGGTTAATATGAGTTAAATTTCGAATCTGGTCATAGAACATTAATATGTTGTCACATGCAATTTTACAAGATGTGTGTAAAATAATTGGCTATAAAGAAGTCTTTTTGCATGATTTATGAATTTTTGAAGAAAAATGGCATAAATAGTGACATTATTAGTGAAAATTAATAAAAACATAATCTATGACTTGAGAAAAACGTCTAATGTTGCATTTTATTATATTTTTCAGATCTAAAATTGAAAAGTTAATGAAAATATTTTTCCATGTTTTTATGATTATTTTATTAAAATTGATAAACCGCAACATTGTTTTTCCGGAAAATTTTCGAAATTTTTAACCTAAGATTTTGAACATTATGAGTGTCATGGAATTTTTCCAGAATGTTCATGAATTTAAATTTCAAATTTTGAATTTATTTGAAATTTTTGGATTTATTTGAAGTTTAATAGCTTATTTTTGTAATTTTTGGTCCATTTATGAACAATTTTGTAAATAAAAGTTAATTATGGTCAAATTATTAGTGTAGACTATATTTTGAGTCCTAAGAGGTTAGGGTAATTAACTTATGCATAAATATGAGTTTATGTATTTTTGTGATTATAAAATGTTGAAATCACGCAAATCCGTAAAAACCGAGTAATATACGATATTGGCTAATTAAAGGCGATTTAGCATAAAATTGAGCATGTTCTTACATATTATAATGCTGCATTTTCTTTATGATTGTCATAATTTTTAATTTATGTAATTTTTGAATTATGTAATTTTACTTAGTATGGCCTTAGATTTAATTGGTATTTCCCGAAATGTATGGGAATATCGATTCGGTTGTAATTTTTATTGTGATCTCGTATCACCGTTTTGTAATTTAATAGATTTATTTTAGTTACAAATGTATAATAGGAAATTATGTAATTTATTATGTAATTTTATTCATTCCGGAGTTCCAAAAGACGGATTTCTTCAAGAATGGCGACACATAAAGACGGTGTTACCTCGAGATGCGTGCCACAACCGAAGTTCAAGGGACCAATGGAGTTGGTTTCCGAATATGTAATAGTTAAATAGTTTTCTATTTTAGGAAGGCCATACTAGGATTTATTTATCTTTATGCTTGCATTTTATTTTATGTCACATGCATCGCTAAATCGCCATAACTAAACATGCATTGTCATTTTATCGAGTTTATCGACCGTGTCAAATATAATTATCGTAGTTCACCGCTTTAGTTCACTTAAAACGTGATAGATAATAATTTGACATGACCTCTCGCTAAAACAATCAATTGAGACATAGCCTTACCAAATAGTAGAAACCATGAAAACCTATTTCGCGAGGGAGTGCACTCGGCCACACCGGGGTACAAACCTTGTTACGTAGGGGAAGTGGGTGATGAATGTTTATCCACCGAGTTCGTGTTAATGAGGGGTATTTCGTCACACCGTGCCCTAAATTGATATGGGTTTGGATTATGGACACATTTATTCGAAATTTGGGTTGTACTCAACGAAAGTATTCACGACGATTTCCGGATGTGTTTCGGGCTAGAGATGAATATTAATGTAAACATCATCGACCAAGAATTCTAAAAGTAGAATCGATTAAAAAGTTAATCCACCGAGTTATGTTAATAAAGGGTAATTCGGCACACCGTGCCCTAAGTTAATATGAATTTGGGTCTTGGAATCATTTATTATAGTTGGGTAGAGGTCACTATGTAAATGCTCATATCTTGTTTATTTGCAAGTATGATTTAAAAAGACAAATGTTAATATTTCCTTTCCTCCATATTTGTAGTTTTTACAATGAATCCAACAAACGCTACCGCACCAATAACTATTGAGTCATATCACCATGTTCTTGACGACGTATGCTCCAACAATAATTTCGATACAACTAGAGAACTTCATTTCGGGATAGGTTCGGATGGAAACCTTAATTTCATCACCACTTCTAAACCACCCACTACTACTAGACCTCGTGTGAGTCCGTCTCAGGAAGACTACCTCATACGATCTATAGGATCTTTGTCTCTGGAAGATAAAGATGCCAAAGCTAGTGGGAGCTCTAGCAATCAAGTTCTTGCATCAAAGGGTAAGAGGTTCAAGAAGAAAGGAAAGAAAGTCAAAAACTTCAAGCAAGTTAATGATGAGTGCCATTATTGCTATGGCATAGGACATTGGCTTAGGAATTGCCCTATGTATTTGCGAAATATAAGGGAAGGACTCATTACTCCAAAAGGTACAATTCCTAAAGAAATTTATGTTATTGATATAAATTATACTTCCACTACGACATGGGTACTAGATACCGGTTGTGGTTCTCACCTTTGTAATCATTTACAGGGTTTAAGAGATGTGGAGAGGCTTAGCAAGGGAGATGTGGATCTACGCCTTGGAAATGGAGCTCGGGTAGCGGCCGAATCCAAGGGAACTTATGTTTTAGCTTTGCCGAACGGATTTGAGTTGTATTTGCATAATTGTTTTTATGTACCTACACTCTCTAAAAACATTATTTCAATCGCCATGCTAGACGTGGACGGTTTTTGTTTTGTCATTAAGAACAATCGTTGCTCTATTTCTAGGAATGATTTGGTTATTGGCCAAGCTACTTCTATCAATGGCATTTACATTTTAGAGACCTCAAATCCAATTAATGATATTTATAACATACAATCAAAGAAACTCAAAACAAGTGATCCAAGTGAAGCGTTCATTTGGCATTGTCGATTAGGTCACATAAACGAGAATCGCATCAAAAGATTAATTTCGACTAATGTGATTACACCATTTGATTATCAATCATATGGTACATGCGAATATTGCCTACTTGGCAAGATGACTCGTAATCCTTTTAGTGGTAAAGGGACACGAGCTAGTGAACTATTGGGACTCATACACACCGATGTATGTGGACCAATGAGTGTCACCGCTCGTGGTAATTATGACTACTTTATAACCTTCACCGATGACTTAAGTAGATATGGGTATATCTATTTAATGAAACATAAGAGTGAAGCATTTGAGAAATTCAAGGAATTTCAAAACGAAGTAGAGAACCAATTGAACAAAAGGATTAAGGCACTACGATCCGATCGTGGTGGAGAATACCTTAGCCTTGAATTTGATTCACACTTGAAAGGTTGTGGCATTATATCACAACTTACTCCACCCGGAACACCACAACTCAATGGTGTTGCCGAAAGGAGGAATCGAACCTTACTTGATATGGTTCGATCCATGATGAGTCAAACTGAGTTACCGTACTCATTTTGGGGATTTGCAATTCAAACCGCAATAAAATCTTTGAACGTGAGTCCAACCAAAGCAACTGAAAAGACTCCATATGAGATATGGAAAGAAAAGGTTCCAAATCTATCCCACATGAAGATTTGGGGATGTGATGCTTACGTCAAAACTAAGAACGACAACAAGCTTGCCCCAAGATCCGAAAAATGCATTTTTGTAGGATATCCCATGGCCTCACGAGGCTATTACTTCTATAAGCCTCAAGAGAACAAAGTATTTGTGTCTCGCGATGCTGTCTTCCTAGAAAGTGATTTTATTTCTAGGAGACAGAGTGGGAGAAATTTTGAACTTGATGAAGTTCAAGAGCCACAAACCGAAATAGAGGCGCAAGAAGAAGTTCCTTCGTCATCTAACACGGTTGTTCCTACTCCTCTTAGAAGAACGGGCCGAGTTATTCGCCATCCTGATCGATATGTGGGACTTATCAAAGAAGATGGAACGCTCGATGTGTTGCTTATGGAAAGTGACGAGCCCGCCACCTACAAGGCCGCAATCTCTAGTCCTAATTCCACCTTATGGCTTGGAGCCATGAAGTCCGAAATGGATTCTATGCTTGAAAACCAAGTTTGGGACTTGGTAGATTTGCCTAAAGGGGCAAGACCCCTCCAATGCAAATGGATATTCAAGGTCAAAAATGGCATAGAAGGACATGACGATGTCTACAAAGCTAGGCTAGTGGCAAAAGGATTTACCCAAGTCCAAGGTCTCCATTATGATGAGACCTTCGCCCCCGTAGCCATGCTAAGATCCATACGGATTTTGTTAGCGATCGCCGCATTTCATGATTATGAAATTTGGCAAATGGATGTCAAAACCGCTTTTCTAAATGGGCATTTAGAAGAGGAGGTGTACATGATACAACCCGAAGGTTTTGTTGATTCTAAAAATCCTAACAAAGTGTGCAAGCTCAAGAGATCCATATATGGTCTTAAGCAAGCATCTAGAAGCTGGAATCATCGATTCAATCATGTTATAAAGGAAAATGGTTTCACTCGAAATATTGAGGAACCATGTTTATACATGAAATTCAGTGGGAGCAATGTTGTGTTCCTAATCTTGTATGTCGATGACATACTACTCATTGGAAATGATATTCCAATGTTGTCTTCTGTTAAGAAGTGGTTAGGTAACCACTTCCAAATGAAGGATTTAGGAGAGGCACAACGCATATTAGGTATCCGGATCTATAGAGATAGATCCAAGAGGATATTGGCACTAAGTCAAGAGTCTTATGTTGATAAGATTCTTCGACGATTCAGCATGGACAAATCCAAAAGGGGTTTTGTACCTATGGTAACCGGAACAATATTGAGCAAGACTCAATGTCCCTCCGAACCCCATGATGTTGAACGCATGAAGTTGATCCCTTACGCTTCCGCTGTTGGATCAATCATGTATGCCATGATATGCACACGTCCTGATGTCTCGTATGCCTTGAGCATGACGAGTAGATATCAAGGAAATCCAGGTGAGAGTCACTGAATTGCTGTCAAGAACATCCTTAAGTACTTGAGAAGAACTAAGGACTCTATCCTTGTGTTTGGAGGAGACACTGAGTTGCGTGTTACAGGATACACGGACTCAAGTTTTCAAACAGATAGAGATGACATGAAATCACAAGCTCGTTTTGTTTTCATGCTCAATGGTGGTGCCGTAATGGAGAAGCTTCAAGGAAGTCAGAATCATGGATTCGACAACGGAGGTGAGTACATAGCAGATCGAAGTCGCCAAGGAAGCTATGTGGATCAAGCAATTCACGGAAGGTCTAAAAGTAGTACCTACCGCCAATGATCCCATCACTCTCTATTGTGATAATAGTGGGACGATCTTCCAAGCTAAGGAGCCAAAGTCTAGTAATAGATCTAGACATGTACTTAGAAAATATCATGTAATAAGAGATTTCATTGAAAGAAAGGAAATTGCGATTTGTAAGGTTGGGACGGATGACAACATAGCCGATCCGCTCACCAAGCCTTTATCGCAGGCTAAGCATGATGGACATGTTACGTCCATGGGACTTAAACGTGTACCAAGTTTTTGTTAGATTTTGAAATGAAATAAAAGTGTTGTTTTTGTTCATGTTCATAATCACATTTGTCTTTTATCTTTAATTTATACTTTGTTACATCCATACGGGTTGTAGAGACAATTGAACCCCGTTAAAGTGAACACGGATTAACATAGTATTTGCCCATAGTCACTTGTATGAGGTGACGTCTCGAAGTGACTAGAGTGTGAGGCGATTGATGGCAAGTTCAAGTGCCATAGAGTCATGTGAGATGACTAGTCGATCACATAGGCGGTCATTAGGAACATTTTGTCGGGCCTTATGACCGCTTATAGAGTTCTGGCAAATTTATATAGCCTGGTCGTGGCGAGAGCTACTATTGTATTCAAATGAGTCGATTCTTTTGACTAAAGACTATTCTCCTAAGATGGCACAGTTTCAAGATTAACTTTGATTTGTGTTACTACGACCTTCGTAAATGGGGTCAAATGGGCATATTTTGGGTTATGATGGCTGTGGCTAGTCGAAGGGAATGAGTGCGATAGGAATTGTCCATCCCTAGTCAGGGTTATAACAATATCTCCGGGCCACTCGAGGAGTAATGAACTTGAAATGCGTGGCCACGCTCGGAAGGTATCTATGATAGATAAATCCGGTCAATCGGTTATTCTCCAGATCGAGGAAACCACTCTCGATATGATCACTTGCAAGTACGACCGAAAGACACCTTGCATTGAGTGGGAGATAGTAATAGGACAAGAGAATTGGTGACGCACACTTGTCGAGGACAAGTGGGAGATTGTTGGAATATATGTCCTCCGACAATAATGCGATCACGATCATTGATCATGATGATCACATGTTTAAGTCTCATTAAAATGAATGCAATTGGGAAGTAATATTGTTATTCTTTGTCAACTCGGTCAACATATATCGGTAATGATTGGCTGACTAGAGTTTGACATTACTGTCGTGTGACGGTGGTGATCAGTTGACCCCCTAGGTCATACCTAAAGGGCAATACTCTTAATTGATTATTTAATTAATCGTATAACGTTACGAGTTAATTAAATTACTTGAAAATTGACGGACGATTTTGGAAGTAAAATTTACGTATCATATTGAAATATGATTAAATGAGATACTGATCCGTAATCGAATTGTTTCATTACTCGGATGAAATTATTGTTTAAGGAAACAATCGGAATTGAATGAATTTTTGTAAATGCGATTTATAAATTGGTAAAAATATTTCGGCACAAGTAATTATGAAATTACTAAATCGATTTTTGTATGTGACGTATTTTTATTAATACGTTGATTTTTAATATGTTAAAAATACATAACAAATTATGTTACATGTGACATGTTACATATTGAGAAATTGACAAAAATAATATGGACACCATATTATGATTGTACCGAAATAATGGGGTATTGGGTTAATATTGTGTTGATTAATTTATTAAGTAAACATAATAATTACCTAATGGTCTAGCCATGCAAGCCTATGAACATTGTTAAGAGCAACAACTTCATGCATTGGCTCACCCAAAAGCCCCCCCTACCACCCGGTTTTTGAGAAGAGAAAACCATGATGGTTTTCTCATATTTTTACCTAATTATATACAAAATGTATTGTATCATATTATTCACTTGTTCTTCCAAAAATTAACAATCCTAGAGAGAATAAATCCTCCTAATCTTCTCTCATAAAAACCGAAAATATTTAAGTGTTACAATTTATTTTTGGTTCAATTTTCTACCTAAATTAATATTATACTAGCTCAAAATAATATTAATTAGATTAAGAGAAAGCCTTGGGTTTAAAGCTTAGGGAGAGATCTTATACTTAGATCTTGTTCATCCATAAGGAAAGCTCAAGAACAAAAGAAAAGGAGATTTCTTTTGTGCCCAATAAAACCGAAACATCAATGTAAGGATGTGATTTCTCTTCTATTTATATTTTGTTTGCATGCATAAAATCCGTTTTAATTTTATGACAAATTATTAGACATATATGAGTATGTTAGTATGTATATGAATCTACTTTTCTTTCACTCCACTCCTATCAGCGCTTCAGTCATGGAGATTGCTGGTTCTACACTCGAGGAGAAAGTCCAGAGCATGAATAAGTTCCTTGAAAGAATGATGAAGGAGAATGATGAAAAGAACAGGAAGATTGACGAACTTTAGAAGGAGGTAGTGGAACTCCGTGACAGGAAGGCCCATAGCAAGCACGGTGATACCAACAAGGATAGTGGAATCGATAAGGATGCGGATGACAGCGGAAAGCCTAACAATGAAATTGGCGCCTACACTGAAGAGAAGCCCCAAAAGTTGATAGCTAAGACAATCAAAAGTAAGCTAGGTGAAAGTTCGACAAGCAGTGGGCGCTACATCATGCCTTACACTAAGAGGATTGACAGTCTGCGCATGCCTCTTGGTTATCAGCCTCCAAAGTATCAACAGTTCGACGGGAAGGGAAATCCAAAGCAACACATCGCCCACTTCGTCGAGACATGCAACAATGCTGGAACTAATGGTGATCGTCTAGTCAAGCAGTTTGTACGTTCCATTAAAGGAATTGCTTTTGATTGGTACACAAACTTGGACTCAGAGTTAATTGACAGTTGGAGACGCATGGAAGAAGAATTTCTTAACAGGTTCTACCGCACTAGGCGTATCGTCAGCATGAGTGAACTAAGAAACACTGCATAGTGGGAGGATGAACCTGTCATCGACTACATTGGTAGATGGTGTGCATTGAGTCTGTAATGCAAAGATCGCTTAAGTGAATCCTCAGCAGTAGAAATGTGCATTAACGCGATGATCTGGGATATTCTTTATATAATGAAAGGGATCAAGCCGAAAAGCTTTACAGAATTAGCAACTCTTGCTCATGACATGGAAATCACAATCAAAGGGCGTGTCAAAGCTCGATCAACCTCTTCTAAGATGCCAAGTAAAAAGAAGGAGTTAAGAAAGACAGATAAAGGCTTCAAGTCGATAGGAAAGGAGGCAATGGTCGTCGAAACCAGCGGCTCGCCCGTTAAGATGTCATTCAAGCCTAAGTATAAAAAGATGAAGGAGCCATATGCTTACAATCAGCGGGACAAGCCCACAGTAAAAGAGTTACAAGCTAAGAAGTACCCTTTCCCAGACTCTGGCTTATCCGGAATACTAGATGACCATCTGGAGAAAAATGTTATACAACTGCCAGAGTCCAAGAGACCTGACCAGCCTAACAAGATAAGTTATCCCAACTATTGTCGCTATCATAGACTGGTAAGTCATCCCCTTGAGAAGTGTATAACACTGAAAGAGAAAATTATGCAGCTCTCTAGAGACGGAAAGATTATCCTTGACTTGGATGAAACAGTAGCTACAAATCAAACTACTGCAGTATTGGAGCAGCATGAGGAACATGAGGAGCCAACGATGCATCATGGGTGGGATATATGCATGTTGCAATTCGGGAGCCTTGAACCTGTTGCTATATGGTTTCAAAAGCCATCTTCATTGATATCCCCAAAAGCAGGATTAGGTCCTAAAGATGAGAAGAATGTAGATAATGATGACGAAGGGTGGACCTTAGTCACACGCAAGAAGACAAAGAAACAATTATTGCAAGCATTCGAACATGTCCATCATCGACGAAAGCAATCAAAGAAGATGAAATCCCGCATGTCTGATGGGGAGAAGAAGTCTGAAACAATGGTCAAGTCATGTGTCTTGCCTATCAATATGCCTAAGCGAAAATTGTTGAGTCATATTGCTCTAGACAAATTATTTCCAAGAGATTTCTTAAAGAATGTTACCGTATGTACCATTTCCGTAGTGGGCCATGATGTTAAAGAAGAAGTAAAGGAAAATGAAGCAGGTGATGCGGTACCATCACAACAATTGCAATTTTACCCTCAAAATGAAATTGAAGTTGTAAAGGCTCTCGACGCCCTTCCCACAAATATGGGGTGGAGACAAATCTTTCATCTGCCGAAAGAGAAGCGTCAGATAATACTCCAAGGACTTGATAAACCAGAACTATACGCTGGCAAGATAAAAGATATGGGAGAGCCTGCAGAGAAATCAACACAATGTGTCTCATGCAATGCAGCCTTGACCTTTTCAAATGAAGATCTGCTACTTGGTTCCAAGCCTCACAATAGGCCGCTTTATGTGTCAGGCTACATTCAAGGACAAAGAGCCAACAGAATATTAAAAGATGAAGGCTCAAGAGTAAATCTCAAGCCAAAAGTAACCATGAAAGAGATAGGCATCACGGTTGATGAACTTTCCAGCAGTCGAACAGTAATTCACGGTTTCAACTTAAACGGAGAGCGAGCTATAGGCATGATTCGTGTAAACCTTAGTATGGGTGACTTGTCATCTGAAACACTCTTCCACGTCATCGAGGCCAAGACATCATTCAAGTTATTATTAGGTCGATAATGGAAACATGAAAGTGGGGTCTTTGCATCAACCCTCCATCAGTGCTTGAATTATTATCGCGGCGGCGAAAGGAAGATAAATGGAGACGCCAAGCCATTCACTAAGGCTGATTCTTTCTTCGCTGACGCAAAGTTCTTTGAAGAAAATGGTACTTCTAGTGAGTTCATTCCAACTACCATTTCTTCAACTGGAAAAGGAGGTAAGCTGAAAGAGAATACCAAAGAAGATGTTGTTACGAGTCTTGTTAAAGAAAATAATGTCAAGCAAAATATAGACAACGCAAGTAAAGCATTTACTCCCGTTACATCACCCAAGAAGCAAGAAATTCCACAGAAGTTTACCTCGCCAGTATTGCGGTATATTCCCAAGTGTCGCTGCAAAGAAGGAGATAGTCCTTTTGCAGAATGTCTAACAAAGAGAGATCTTAAAGACAAGAGTAAACCAAGTCCAATGATCAAGCAAGAATGGATGGCGAAAGTCACCACACCTCTTCCAAGTTCAAACCAAAAGAAAGTTATGAGACCTCCTCCAATCGATTTCTTCTGTTCGTCAAACCAATCATCAAGCGATCAAAATGTGGGAATATTTCATTCCAACGCATACAAGCTACTGGCAAAGGCAGGTTATGACTTTAAAAAACTAACTCCGCTTGGGAAAGTTGTAGAAGTTGAACCATATGGGCTTAAAAAAAAGCAACATGAGTTGTTCAAGAAAGAAGGAAGCTTTATAGAGACTAAAGCGGGACTTGGTTATAAGTCTCCTACACGCGTGAAGATCAGTGCTCGTAGGAACATGACTACTACATCTTCACAACATATCACAGTGGAAGAGGCTGAGGAGAATGAAGCAGAAGACATTAAAAGACCATCAACATCTTCAGTCTTCAATAGGATAAGTCCACCTGCACAGAGAGCCCGTCCTTCTGTATTCGACAGGCTGGGGAAATCGAGTCCTACAACAAATCGTCCTTTTGTCTTCACTCGACTAGATAAAGGAGGAGCAAGTAAAGTTAAGTCGTCAACCCCTCCACCATGTACAAGCAAGAAGGGTGCATTAAGTGATTGTTTGGGTGTTCATTCAAACACGGTCTTCACTCGTTTAGGAGCCTTCAATAATGATAATGGTAAGACTCTTCTGTGCTCAACTTCCGTGGAAGAAAACGATGAAGAAGTAAATATAAGTGATGACTTGAGAAGCGCAATACCCTCTCGCATGAAGCATTTTCATGTAGTGGACATCATCCAGCATGAGCCACTAAAATCACAAAGGCGAGTATTAGTTCTCACTGGTTTATCCTCAAACAGTGTTGAAGAGTCTAAACCTCCATCTTCACACTCACGTGATGCAAAAGAGTTGGAAATTGCGACTTCTTATCATATTACTGCGGAAGAGATACTTGATGAGAATGAAGAGGTAGAGATTGACAAGGCACCTGAAACACTTGAAGACGAGGTACAATCAACCGTAGATGTTTTAAAAGAACTCAACCTAGGAACTGATGAAGATCCTCGTATAATCTACGTCAGTGCTCTGTTGGCTAGAGAGGAAGAAGAGGAATACTACAAATTGTTGGTTTAGTATAAGGACGTTTTCGCTTGGAGCTACAAGGAAATTCCTTAACAAAGCCCAAAAATTGTAGTTCATCGATTGCCAATCAAAAAAGGAATCAGTCCTAGAAAGCAATCTCAACGTCGCTTTAGGACGGAGCTTATACCTGAAATCAAAAAAGAGGTTAACAAGCTCAAGAGGCTGGATTTATCCGTGAAGTCAGATATCCTACCTGGATAGCTAACATTGTTCCGGTCAGAAAGAAAAATGCGCAACTACATGTATGCGTCGACTTCAGAGATCTTAATGATGCATGTCTAAAGGACGACTTCCCTTTGCCAATTACAAAGTTGATGATTGTTGCAACTACTGGCCACAAAGCACTCTCGTTCATGGATTGTACTACTGGATACAAACAAATACAAATGGCATCTGAAGATCAAGAAGCAACAGCATTTCACACACAAAAAGGGATATTTTGCTATACAGTTATGCTGTTTGGACTCAAAAATGAAGTGGCCACATATCAACGAGCAACGCAAGAGATCTTTGATGACATGTTGCATAAAACGATAGTGTTATGTCGACGACGTGGTTGTCAAGTCAAAGAAAAGATAAGATCGTGTTAAAAACCTTCAGACCGTCTTTAAAAGACTTAGAAAATGTCAACTCAAGATGAACCCACTCAAGTGTGCATTCGACGTCACATCCGGGAAGTTCTTGGGGTTTGTGGTCAGGCACAGAGGCATTGAAATTGACCAAACAAAAATCAAAGCCATAAATGTAATGCCGGAACCAAAGACGCTGAAAGAGCTGCGCGGATTGCAAGGGCGTTTGGCATAGATTCGAAGGTTCATATCTAACTTAGCAAGACGTTGCCAACCATTCAGCCATCTTATGAAAAAGGATACTCCATTCTAATGGGATGAAAAATGCAAAATGGCTTTTGATAGCATCAAGAAGTACTTGGCCAGTGCACTAGTACTAGGGGCACCAATTCCAAGAAAGCCACTTGTCCTTTACATCTCAGCACAAGAACGCTCACTGGGGACAATATGTGCTTAAGAAATTGAAGACCTCAAGGAGAGAGCACTCTACTACTTGAGTTGTACCTTGGTTGGAGCTGAATTAAATTACTCGCCCATAGAGAAGATATGTCTTGCTTTGGTGTTCGCCATCCAAAAGTTGAGGCACTACATGCAGGCGCATATGTGACACTGCCACATACCAAGGTGCCCTACCAGGACCACCCTAGCATGAGAGACCGTCACCATTTCGGTTGCCCGAGGTTTGTATATCAAAGTTAACAATCCAAACACAATTATTAAAGTATAAAAGATCAAATTTTACATGTTCTCCAAATCCAAAACCAAAGTACTGTCACTAATTGTGGACGTAGGCCCACGGGGGGTCGCTCGGTGAAAAGGAGCAAGCTTTGCATTTGTGGAGTCGCCACCAATTTATTGTGGAAAAATGGAAATCGTTCGAATACCTCGTGCCATGTCAAGACACAAAGTAGTGACATGAACACCAAGAACTGGTTACTCTTAGCATTCTATGTCTAGAATGACTCTCGTGGATTCCAATGAACATGGATGTTCACAGAGATCTGGAGTAAGGGGTGAGGGTACGTATTAGGAAGCTTTTTTTATCGAACACCTAATCCCACCCGCCTCGATAGCGGCCTCTACTAATGATTAGGGAAGTTATATATACTCGATATGTTGAAGGTTATATGAATGCAATGCAACATCCATTAGATTAATCCTAGCATGTGAGAATTAATACTAAGTCGGTGAACACGTAGTTTAGCATACATTCAAGTCGAAGTAGTAATTTAGTCAATTACATGTGAAGACATACAAACAATATGATAAAGATACAATAATTAAAATTACAATAATTACAACGGGTTAAATGATCGATGTACGTCAAAAATACACTTAAAACAGATGATTTTAGAAAAGAAAGGAATAAATAAATTAACGAACAGATTATTAGTGATAACACGACTGAAAGTTAATTAAATACGTACGCTAATAACTAGGTTAAAGCAGGAACGGGAGTTCAGAGACAGAACTCAACCCGAAACAAGCGCAGCAGAGCTGCGTCCTTTGAAGGAGGCGCAGCTGACGCTGCGTCTGTTCCTGAGTTGAGTCCTGGCTGTAAAGCCGGAACTGCATATTGTTAGTATTCGTGGGTAAATTTAATGCTTGATTATTAATATTCGACTCGGATGGAAGTGGTTTAATAAATTATCTGCGTGCAAATTAGTCATAAAAAACGATAAAACATAAGATAAAATTAATTAGGACAAATTAATTATAAGATTAATAGCAAAGTTAATTACAAATAAACTTACCAATTAGGTTAATTAGGTTTATTAATGGCGAACCAATGACGATGACGATAAATAACAGATGCGAATACACAAAAGATGAATTCCAGAGATTTGATATTAATGAATCGAACCTCTAAAACCCGAATTGATTTTAATGACGAAAACCCACAAATATGAATTATAAGGGATTTAAGTCGGGAATTTGAAAGATGATAAATTATTAATGATTTATGTGTCAAAATTATTACACTAAAATTATTGTGCTAATGAAATATGAACAATAAAAGGCAAAAGAAAAACAAACAGACGAACAAAAGATGAAGGAAGAAGAAGGAAAGCAGGAACTGCGGCAGCCTCAGGAAGAGGCACAGTAGGTGCTGCGTGCCTTCGAAGGCGCAACAGTTGCTGCGTTCCTTCTCCAGGTCTGTCTCCCGTTAATCCGTAAAAAGGGTTTGAAATAAGGTTTTGTAAATCGGTTTTGAATGTGTTTTCGACGTAAACCTTACAATAATGATTACAAAAATAAAGTACAATAATAAAATATGGGATTTACACCCTCAGACTTACATGTTTGACGAAACGAGATTAACTAAGTTAACGTTTAGTGATGCTCGACTCGAATGTACGACGAAAGTGCCCTCTAAGAGAAAATTAAACAGATTGATTAAGTTGATTGATGTGGAGTTGGTCAAATTGGTCAGTCATGCAAAACATGGCTGGTACTCAGAAAGATCCGAGCTGACGTGGTTGAAAGTTCAAGCACGTAGGCACCAAAAAGCAAGAGCGTGGTCTTAGAATGCAAAGGGAGAAGAGAAGGGCGGACACTCGCGTGAGAAATATGAGGAATTGGGGTTTCGGTAAAACTTTTGAAGTAAATCTCGAAATGGTTTGAAAATACGCAGAAAGGATCTTGCGAAGAGGCGCAGTAGCCACTGCGTCTCTTGGAAGAGGCGCAGCACATGCTGCGTCCTTACCCCAATGGTTTCCTCTTGCGGAAGAAAGATTTCCGCGTTTCTATTATGGAATTGCGGTTTAATCTTGATTTCCTTAATATTTATAAAATATTTTCGGAATATAATTTACCAATGGATAAAAGATTGATAATATGGAATAGAAATATCCAGAACATTCCAGAATATTCTGTCGCGGCATTTTAAACGGTTATCAGGAAATAAAGACGGTTTTTTGCCCGGATTCCAAATGTACTCTAATTACTGTTAAAACGACCGTAATGGCGCGTAGATGACGACCGAGGGGTTGACACAAGTGTTTGAGCTATCACTTGATGATAAACTTGCTAACTATCATAAATCGTTCCGTGTACCAAACATGCGGCCCAATCATCACCGGGTGGTTTGCGGGAGGTGCAGAAATGAGGTATCTACAGAGCCCCCATTTTGACTGAGGCTAGGACAAGACGAAAGTCAAAGTATAGCCATCAGGTCAATCGAAGAGTAAAACCTGACGACTATGGCGACGCGAGGCGGCTCAAGGGGTCTGAGCCAAGGACCTGTCGTCGGGAACATTTTAGAGTCTATCGACTATCGCGGGGGGGGGGGAGGAGGAGGGAGGGAGGGTCGTTTAAAGTCCATTAGACTACGTAAGGAGGCTCGCGAGCCACAAAAAGAGACCATACCCGAGATTCCTTGAAACTCCTTACTCTGTCGGACTCCAAGGGGAAGCAAAACGTGATATTGAAGGATTGAAAGCAGGACATCAGCGGGAACTGCTGGGAGAAATCTGCTTGGGTCGGTCTTCAAACAAACTTCGGTAAAACTCGAGATTGATGTTGATCTCCACGTGTTGAGAGGGACGATGGCTATCCGGAACTCTCGCTGGGGGAACATAATCGAGGCTGATCTCTACGTCTTGAGAGGAACAATTGTCTGTCCGGAACTCTCGCTGGGGGAACAGAATTGAGGCGTGTCGAAACACCTGCCAGAGGGTACTCGCTCGTTGTGGCAAGCGAGGTTTTAATAAAGTAGTACTACAGTTTGCAGTTGGCTTGAAAATGCGGGTTCGGGCGAAGAATAAACATCAAATGGACTAAATATACGATATATGATATTGAGGAAGAGGCGCACCAAAGATGGGCCCACAAATAACGAACTTATAACGGATCTTCGAAAATTGATTCGGAGGGAAACTGAGGAAGAGGCGCAGCAAGAGCTGCGACTCTTGGAAGAGGCGCAGCACCTGCTGCGTCCTTTCCTGGATATGTCCTTGTCTGAGTAAAAACCCGATAAAAATTGTGTTTTACTTATAATTTCGAAACACAATTTCTCACAATACTCTCTCAAATTCTAACCATTTCTCGCCAAAATTTGATCAAAAGCTTGAATTTGCCATGACTAATCGAGGTATGTATATTATTCTTGCATTAATCTTCCATATTTGATCAATTTGGACCGACAATTTAGGGTTTCCAACCCTAAAAATGTCGAAAATTTGGGACTTTTCCCCTAAACGATTTTGCCTTGTAAAATTGACTTTGTAAATGGATAATTGATAGTATAAGGATCATAACCACGTATTCATTTCGAATTTTCATTGAATTTTGAGCATTTGAGTGAAATTGTGACGGTCTCACAGCTGAACCATAAATCGCTTCGAAAATAGCCTTAGGATTGCCCATTGGTGACGAAACTTTATATTTGGAATCCTTGTATGATGGGTAAACTTCCTACCATTTCGGATTTTTTTTCTGTGACGGCTTTTTCAGGACACTTTTCTAGGGCATAATCGTCGTAATAACGAAATGCTGTCGAACTTCCAACTCAAACCCATGACTAGGCTTCAATTTAGGCTTGACTTGACCCATATTACCAAATGAGCGGATGGGTTTCAGGGAAAATGGCCAAAGATGGCGAGAAAAGAGCGATTTTGGAGCCCTGAAAAGCTCGAAAATCTCCTAACTAAGGCTCGTCGTCACTTGACGCGGCCTAAATTCACTTTAATCTTGCAGGTGGTGAGGCTTCTACGTCAGGGAGAGGTCCCATGGATGTGGACACCGTTCTTGACCCTTCTCGTACGCTCGAGGAGGCGTTAGAGTAGGCTTTTGCTTCGGTAGTGACGGCTGCTGAGGACGAGGTCACCGAGGAGGAGGCTGTTGAGGAGGAGGTCCTGAGGCGGGCCAACGTTAGACGAGGTGGTCGCCAGCAGAGGGGGGCACCGGAGTGGGCTGAGAGTTGGGATAGACGACATCTCATCTGGGCTGCGGAGAGTTACCTGTCCTACAGGGCGGTGAAGAGCTTGGTAAATTGAACTCATCATATTTCATTTAACTTCTTCTATTCTTATTTGCTATTCCTTTTCTCTTCCATTCAAGCTAAAGATAGCTCTTGCTTTGAATCAAAATAGGAGTCCGGGAACATCAGGTCTTTCTCGGGTTACACTACGATGATGGAGGCTTACGGGAGGCTATCGGCGGAGGAGCAGACCATCATCGAGCGGGGAGCGTTTGGTGCCTTGGTACGAGCGTGGAGGGACATCAAGGGAAGGAAGATTTGGGCTAACCTTAGCCTGGTTCGAGCTTTCCTTGATCGGTTCTCGGACATGACCTCTACCTTTCACATGCCTTTTGACGAGGTTGGGGTCATGTTGGAGGACTACGGCATGATGTCTGGCTTACCGTGCGAGACTGAGGCTGTGGAGTGGCCGGAGACAGCCATGAGAGTGGACTCGGCTGAGGCTAGGAGCTTGATCGGTTGGAACCTGGCGCCGAAACCTGCTGCGATTCCCTGGTTGGTGCCGAGTTCATACGTCCAGGATTACTTTGCTGGGAAGACCCGACGATGGTGGTGATCGATGGGAGGGAGACGACTCCTCCTCCTTGCACTGCGGAGTAGAGAGCTCGTTTGTGGATCTGGTGGTTCTTGTCTTCAATCTACCTCGGAGACAAGGAAGAGAGGCTGTCGACGAAGCTTCTTCCCTTCCTTTCTGACTTGAGTGGCCTAAGCCATTGGGACTTGGTCACTGCTGGCTTTGCGGTCCTCATTCGCTATATGAGGGCCATGGTTCATCCGGAGCTGATGGAGAAGGGGACTTCTTCTGCCACCGTTGGTCCTGGACTGCTGCTGGAGGTATGAACCTTCATTTCATATCATGAAAGATCATTTCCTTTCCTTATCGAATCACGAAAAATCATTATTGATTATCTTATTTTGCAGGCGTGGGTGTACTCCTACTTTCCGAGCCTCGCGCCCAGGAGGACGGAGCCGGGGGAGAAAGCCTATCCCGTTGTGAGAGACTGGGTGATGTGTCGCACGAAGAGCCAGCGTTCCTTTCATGAGGTCTGTCGACGGGACGTGAACGCTCTGCAGTTGGATGGCGTAAGTATCTTCGACTCACCTTTCTTTGTTTGCTTTCTCATTGCTTTCTTTTAGAACTGATCATAAGAATAACCTCTTGTTTGCTTATCTTAGTGGGTGCCCAGGCCATGGGCGGACTACACTGGCGTGCCCAGGCCATGGGCGGACTACACTGGCGTTCCTCCTTTTGTGGCTGAGGTCCTTCGACCTAGGAGCTCGAGCCCATTGCTTCTGAGGACGTCGATGGGTCCCGTGTGCTACTTGGGCAAGCGTTTGACTCGTCAGTGCTCTCGCGATGTCTTGACGGTCCCCATCGATACTCCTCGGACGATGTTCAGGGAGCCTTTCGATGCTGAGAGGGAGGCAGACTTGGCAGATGTCGGTGGCGACGCCCTTCTTCTTCCTGGCGAGGATTACTCGGCGTTCCTCTATCGGAGGTTGGCGTATTGGCCAGTCGTGGTAAGTACTTTAATTTTCTTTCAATTGTCTTGAAACATGATGAATGATCATCGATTTAATGGAAGCCTTCTAAATTTTGCAGGAGGTTAAGGTGGTGGGCATCGAGCCCCCAGCGTACCCCGAGACCCTCGAGTACTCTGATGCGACGGGGATGACGACGATCTCCGAGCTTTGCGACTTTGGCGTGGCGGTGACATATGATGGCCTGGACGAGTGGCAGCATCTGATTCGGAGGGTACGTTCCCCAACTTGTTTAGCTTTTGTATAAGAATACACTTGTTTAACCTTGTCCAATCATTGAGAATCCTTGTTTATTGAAATGCATGTAGCACCATCCCGGTTCGTGGCTTTATGGAGGGTGGCCAACCGGCTACCGGCTACTGCCGTCGAGGCACTTGCTGGCGGTCGAGGACGTCAGGTATGAACCTTCCGTTCACTTCATTTTTGAAATGATTGACATGAGCCAATTGTTGTCATTTGCAGAGGGAGCGCGACTTGGAGCGAGAGCTAGCCCAGTCCTGGGAGGAGACAGCTCGCCTGCTGAGAGAGCTAGAGGTCTGCGACGCCGAGATCGCTGCTCTCGAGGCGAGAGTTACTGAGTTGGGCGGTGACCAGCAGTAGTTTGTTTGCTTTTGTTGTTTTTCTTGGCGTCTGTACTTCATACACTTTGTTTCGGGCACGAGCCCCCAGTTTGGTGTACATATTTCTTTTTGGTTGTATATATGATGGCCTGAGTGCCTTTGCTGCTGGGTTGCTTTGTTTGTACCTACAGGTTAGCTTTGAACAGGTTTGGTAGATGACGGTTTATGCCGTCATGCTGCCGAAATTTACACAGAAGTTGCACATAAAACACACATTTGTACACATGGCCTAAATTAGAGCATGACAAAGACTCGAGAAAATGGAAAAAATTTACCGAAAATGACCGGACGGTAGGGAGGGTTACCCCCTAAAAAAAAGAAGAAAATGAAAACATATAAGTTTGAAATGAAACGGGAGTGAAATGATTCCCCCAAAAAGAAAAGTAAAATAAGAAATGGATAAGTTTGAGAATAAATAATTAAATTGGTGAAATGATTCCCAAAAAAAAAATTAAAAAGAAATGGATAAGTGTGCTGAATTGACGAAAATGCCGATCTCGCCTCGAAATGCGTGCCCGTGGGATTAGGAAACTCGAAACATGGTAATTTGACGGAATTACCAAAAATAATACCCGTATGAATAGAAAATTATGCATAATAAATTAGAAAATATCCAACGCGGAAAGTCACAGATATACTGCTGAGGAAGAGGCGCAGCAGGAGCTGCGTCCCTTTGAAGAGGCACAGCAGGTGCTGCACCCTTTCCCCAGTTTGTCCGTCCTGACAGATTTTAGGAAACACCGTTTAGTATAAATATAGACGTCGATGGAGGTTTTATTCACATAATTCTTCTGTCTTTCTTCCGTCTATAACATAAAATTCTCTAATTGATCATACAACATGAATACTTTAGAAATCCGTCTCAAAGAATGGACAAACGAATTCTCCAACGTGGAGAAACACGATATGGGTGCCTACAACTTCGGATCGATTTTGAGCTTGAAGCTAATCAAAGTGGTCAAACCGTTCTTGGATGCTTGTCTTGAGTATTGGGACCCGAATTTCCATGTATTTGTTTTCCCTGGAGGCGATATCTGTCCGTTTCCTGAAGAAATAGCTGCAATTGGCAGTTGGGACCCCGAACATATGCCTTCTATACCCTCTACTTCTCAAGGGTATAAGAACAAATTCGGAGATTTGCTTGGATTGACGAGAGCTGAGGTTGACCGTCTTATGACCTCAAAAGGAGTCAGAATGCTGAATTTCATCGATCGATTCATAAATAGGGCAGAACCTTCTATCTCCTATGTTGCGAGGCGTAGGGCATTCGGGTTTTGCCTATTGCATGTTTACGTCTTTCAAGGGCATGTGGATGAGGATTTGAGGGGTGATCCTCACTATTTGAGCCTAGTTGAACAAATGGAGCTGCGCAGGAGCCCAGCTTGCCTATGTTTAGGAGAGATCCTGTTGGGGTTAGATAACAGGAAAGCCAACCGCGACCTTCCTTATTTAGGAAGTCCCATCGTCTTGCAGGTAAAAGAACACAATTTTCTTTTTTCTTCTCTTTTTTGTTTTCGTTTGTTTTTTTTTTTGTTTTTGTTTTTTTTTTGTTTTTGTTTTTAGTTTTTTGCTCTTTTTTTTTCGTTTTTTTTTTTGCTTTTTGATTCTAATACCTGCTTTTTGGTAGGTCTGGCTTATGGAGCGCTTGCCACTGATCGAGCCCCCAGTTAATGTTCCTGCTTATCATGCTCGCTCAAATGCAATGAGGACTAGGCTTTACATGGTGGACTTTACTCGGGTTTGCATTTACTGGGAGAACAAGTTGACGAACGAGGATGGTCCCCTGAGTAGATGGATTGTACCATGGTGGCATCTCAAGTCTGTTACTGGAGTATCGTCTTTGGATCCTACCCGATCGGTGCGCATTCCTGGCTTAGAATTTATGATATGCATCTTCCCCGAGAGGCTGATGAGGCAGGTTGGATTGAAGCAGACAATTCCGAAGCTTGATACTGTTCCTCAGACTGCCATGACTCTTACTACTGAGAGCCGAAGAGAGTGGGCCATCAAATGGGCTCAAAGAAACATGTGGTTCCTAAACTCTTCTGTTGGTGCACTATGGGTATCAGATTCCTACTTGTAGTGGAAGAAAGCTACTACTCCTGAGGAGCGTGAGTGACTAAGGAAGTGGGAGCTTGTTGACTATAAGGTTCATGACATGGAGAAGGAGAAAGAGAAGCACTTGACCGAGGGAGATGAAGAAGCCGGATTTCGAGTTGTTCATCCATCGAAGAAACCGAAGACCTCTCCTGTCGTTGAAAATGTAGTTGATAAGAATGGCAAGGCTAGACCACGAGAGAGACCGTTGGTGATTAGGTCTGAGATAGCGCAGGAGCGCCCGGCTCGTGGTCGAGACAAGAAATATAACAAGAATGACAAAGGCAAAGGGAAAATGGAAGAATAGCCTAAGTCTTTAATATTATTTATTATTAATATTAATATTATTATTATTATTATTATTATTATTATTATTATTATTATTATTATTATTATTATTATTATTATTATTATTATTATTATTTGTAATAAAATGGTGGGGTTTTTAGAATCCTAGCTTATTTATTTTAGCATTATTTTATTATGTGGTGTATTATTATTATTATGGAAGGAAATGAATAAGAGGTTTAATTGGTTATGAAACCGTTGTGATTTTCTTTTATTATTCTTGTCGAATTCCAAATGCATATGCAAATGTTCTTCTATTTACATTTAAAAAAATAATGGGTTGTATCCTGTGAAGAATTGTCTACGTATTCATTTTAAAAATGAAATCAAACCCTTGCGCATAGTTCTAAATGTAAAAGAATAATTGTTCTAAGCAAGAGCTTGTAACGAACTAGAAAATAAGCATGAGCTTTACTTACTCCTAAAGCACAATTCAGTTTATTTGATGATATGAAGATAACGAATTGTCAAAATGCAAGAGCAAGGTGACATAAGCTTTATTTCAGCTGGCCAGGGGCCGTTGTTTATTTCGTGCCACAGGAGCGACACGTGAGGTTACGCGAGGCGCGTTTTTTGTTCCTATTCTAGGCATAGTAACGTTTCAGTTGGTCGAGGTTAGTTGGGTTGGCAAATTCATTCCCATCTAGGTCTGTGATTCTAACTGCACCCCCCGGGAGTATGGACTTGACCAGAAATGGTCCGGCCCAGTTGGGTTTGAACTTTCCTCGTGGATCGACAGGTAAAAGAGCTCTAACTGATTTGAGCACTAGGTCTCCCTCTTTTATGTTCCTTGGCTTAACCCTTTTGTTGAAGGCTCGTTTGATACGTGCCTGATATGTTTGCACATTATGTAATGTGCGCAATCTTCGTTCATCCAGGAGGATTAGTTCTTCATATATATCCTTCTTCCAATCAGCTTCTGGGATTTGACTTTCAAGTAAAATACGCAAGGATGGTATTTCTAGCTCGACTGGTTGCACGGAAATGTGACCCATTATTACTGATAATCTCATGTGGGCAACCGTATCGACAGATGATATTGGTTTGTATAAACTTTGCCACGTTCTTGGCTTTGAGACTAGTGTAGGATGCCGCTTCTACCCACTTGGTGAAATAATCGATTGCCACTAGAATAAAACAGTGACCTCCTGTTCCGCCTGGGGTGATCTTTCCGATGATGTCGATTCCCTAAGCAGAAAATGGCCAAGGAGATGTCATGGTGTAGAATAGTGAAGGAGGGATATGTTGCACATACCCGAAGATTTGGCAGTTGTGGCAATGTCTGACATATTTGATGCAATCGGATTCCATTGTAGTCCAATAATACCCAAAACGCGTGATTTTCTTTGCCATCATTGGTCCACTCATGTGAGGGCCACATTCTCCATCATGGACTTCTTCCATCACTTTTCGTGCCTGTGAATGATCAAGGCAACGTAGGACTACACCAAGAGGTGTTCTTTTGTATAATTCTCCTTGCATGAGGACGTATTAGGAGGCGAGTAAGCATATAGCACGTTGTCCCCTCTTATCCATATCTGGTGGATAGGTGCCATTGAGTTTGAAGTTCAGAATTGCTTGGAACCAACGTTCCTCTGGGTTTTCTTCTTCATCTGTAATTTGGTGCACGTACGCTGGTTCTGACCGTCGTTCGATGCATAAAGGCATTTCTACCATATCATCCAGCATATTAATCAAAGATGCAAGTTTTGCAAGAGCATCTTCAAATTGATTCTCTTCTCGAGGTAGGTGTAGGTAAGTTACTTGATCGAAGAATTGGGCCACTTGGTCTATTCTGGCTTCATACGGTGCTAGGCTTTCACTCTGAATTTTCCAAGATCCCGTAATTTGGTTGATGATCAAAGTGGAATCTCCATGTAGTCGAAGATTCTTGATGCCTAAACCTACTGCTGCTTGTAGCCCAATGAGGCAAGCTTCGTATTCTGCCGTGTTATTTGTCACCTCGAAGTCGAGTTTGACTGAAAGTGGTGTATGCTCGCCTTCAGGAGAAATGAGCAACACTCCTATTCCAAATCCTCTTAAGCTCGATGCTCCTTCAAAATAAAGGTCCCAAGAATCTACATCAGTTTGGAGTATGTCCTCATTCGGAAACGACCAGGTGTCTATTGTTTGTGCATCATTGATGGGATTTTCTGCGAAGAACTCGGCAACGACGCGTCCTTTTATAACTTTCAGAGGCACAAACTTGAGATCAAACTCTGAGAGCATCAAAGTCCATCTTGCTAGACGTCCATTGAGAACGGGTTTTTCGAAGAGGTATTTGACAGGATCCATTTTGGAGTATATTTTGACTGAGTAGCTAAGCATGTAATGGCGTAGCTTCTTTGTTGCCCACACAAGAGCGAGGCATGTCTTCTCGAGTGGTGTGTACTTGCACTTATACTCCAAGAACTTCTTACTAAGGTAGTAGATAGCTCTTTCTTCTTTTCTTACGGTTTGGGCTAGCATGGCGCCCATGGCTGTTTCAGTTACTGTGAGATATAAACCAAGAGGTTGATCTCGTTGGGGTGGCATGAGCACTGGTGGTTTGGCTAGTATCTCCTTGATTTGGCCGAACGCCTTTTGACAGTCATCATCCCTCATCATCCCACATGGTATGATCTGTTTTATTTAGCTTTTTGAAGATAGGTTCACAAATCATGGTGAGTTTCGATATGAATTGACTTATGTATTGCACCTTGCCTAGGAATCCTCTAACTTCCTTCTCATGTTTTACTTTCGTAGTCTTGAGAAAAACTTGCGAAGGTTCGCAATGTGCCCCTCTCTATCTTTGGACTTGACAATCATATCATCTATGTATACCTCAACTTCTTTATGCATCATGTCATGTAATAGTGTAGTTGCGGTGCGTTGATATGTAGCTCCGGCATTGATTAACCTGAACTGCATAACCGTGTAGCAATAGGTACCCCATTGAGTGACGAAGGCGGTTTTGTGCATATCTTCTATGGCCATCTTGATTTGGTTATATCCCGCGTACCCATCCATGAAGGACAATAACGCGTGATCTGCTGTATTATCCACCAATATGTCGATATGCGGTAGAGGAAAGTCATCCTTGGGACTTGCTTTGTTTAAGTCTCTGAAATCAACACAAACACGAATTCTCCCATACTTTTTGGTACGGGTACTATGTTTGCTACCCAGTCTAAGTACTCGGAAACTTTGATGAACCCGGCTTTGAATTGCTTATCGACTTCTTCTTTGATCTTAAGAGCCCATTCTGTCCTCATTCGACGAAGCTTCTGTTTTTCGGGTTTGAAACCTGGTTTGATTGGGATTCTGTGCTCTGCGATATACCAGTCGATCCCTGGCATGTCTTTGTAGGACCAAGCAAAAACGTCATTGAACTCGTGTAGGAGGTTTATAAAACTGGCCCTTTCGACGGGGCTCAAGGTCGTCCCTATCCTAAGTTCTTGGGGTTCTAATTCGGTTCCTACGTTGATAGGCTCGGTGTTTTCTATAACTGGTCTCCCTTCCCCCTCTTGTAGTATTTCTTTAGCTATTTAGGGAGGTATTTCAATTTAGTCTGGGTCTGGGTCATCCTCATTATCAACGTAAACAGAATTGCATTCAGAATAACACAAAGAGTAAGCAGAACCTGATTTATTCATATTAAAATTTGAAAAGAGTTGAAACAAAGAAGTCATCTGTTCGGTAGTCAGTGGCGGTAAAGGGACAGCTGTTGGGACATTTCCCAAACTACTGTTACTACTTGATGCTAAGCTAGGAGAAACAAGGGGAGTGGGAGTGACGACAGGAGGAGACTCTCTATGGACTTCTCTCGACTCCGACTCTGAATCCGACTCTGACTCTGACTCAAATTCATCGTCTTCTTGTTCTCCGTTTAACATCTCTCCTTCTCTAGTGGTGAGCTTGAAGAGTCTTCCTTGGTTGTTTGTCCACTTGATCGACTTTCTCCATCCTTTCTGCTGATTGGTTTCTGGGAATAGCGTGGTAATGATCTCATCCATGATGCTTTCGGCGCTTTTAATGAAGGGAAGATCTTGGAGGTAGACATCTTCATCGTCATCTTCCCATACTCCATTGACTTCCTCCTCCCTTGAGGAGATAACATGTGAGCAATCTAAGGTAGATTCGTCACTTGTAATCATCATAATTCCAAGAGGATTCTGAGTATTGTTAGGCTTGCCTCCAGGCGGTATTGGTAGGCGACCGTCTTCAATCATGTCTTGAAGTACATGTTTTAGCTTGTAACATTTTTCTGTATCGTGTCCCTTGCCTATATGATATTCGCAGTACGAATTCTCGTCCCAGGACTTGGATTTCTTTTCGGGTTCAGGTGTAGGCCCTATGGGTTGAAGCTTACCATGTTTCATCAATCTTTTCAGAGCATTAGAGTATTTATCCCCAATATTTGTGAACTTTCTTTGTGGGATACTCTTCTTTGATGGTTCGAGAAGGTTAACCTCATCAGTCTTGCTAGTAGAGCCGTAAGAACGACTTGTTGAGCCTTGATATCCACGACCCACCGTTTTGGACAAGAGCCCTTTACGGATGTCATCTTCGATCCTTGTCCCTAGTATAATTAAGTCCTTGAAGGTCTTAATGTTTTGGTACCTCAAATGACTTGCATAAATGGGCTTTAAGTTGTCCACGAACTCTTCTACGAGAGTAGCTTCATCTGGACGTTCGACAAGTTGGGTACTAGTCTTCCTCCACCTTCTTAGGAAGTCGGTGAAGCCTTCTTTATCATTTTGGGTAAGAACCTCTAAGGTGCGCATGTTGACTTGGATCTCGGCATTATCTGCATACTGCTTAGCAAACTCGATTGCAGCATCGTCCCAGGTGGCAATCTTCTTGTGCTCTAGAGAATAGAACCATTGCTTAGGAATAGTGTCGAGAGATGAAGGAAAGATCCTTAAGAACATCTCAGGTTTAATGCCTTTGATAGACATGTAATCCTTGAAAGCATGGATATGGTTCAAAGGGTTTTCATGCCGCTTGAATTTTGGGATATCCGTCATGTTGAAGTTGGTTGGCAATTTGGAACTCACGGCCTCATACTTTCGATTATTTTCCCTATAGATATCATCCCCTTTAAGATACATCAGTTGTTCCTCCAATTATTAGAGTCGTTTTTCAGCTTTAGTCAGACCTACGGGAGGGTTGGCCTCTTGTGCTCCCCCAAAAGGTGGAGGATTTTCATTCACGAAGTCATTCACAACTTCATGGAGTATTTCGTTTTCTGCATGAGGCAACCTAGTTTCTACAGCAACAATTCGGCCCTCGATCGTGTTGAGGCGATCATACACTTGGTCTTGGATAGCTTGGAGACGAGTTAGCGCGGCTTGGATTAGATCATTACCATTCGGTGGTTGTCCATTGACACTTGCGTGACTAGTCCCAGGCATCTTGAAAACTGGATAAGACATCGACGACGAATCAAAACACGATCGACCATTCTAGCACACTTACTCAAAGAAAAGGTTTGACTTGTGAAGTGGGAGTGTGCCACTTGTGTCAAGTGAGGTTTGAAGAAATGACAAGGTTTGGAAATGTTGGTCCTAGTCAACTATAGTGTAGTTGTAGGAGTGGACTCCAAGTAAGGTTTTGAAATGGGCTTTTGAGGCCCGAATTTTGACTCGATAATTGGACAGAGTTTTGACTGGTTCTGCGCTAATATTAGGCCCATTTTCGAAAATTTTACATTTTGAAAGAGGTTTTGATTTTTTTATAAAAATCGTCATGGTTTTGTTTAGAAATGGTGATCACATATAATACAAGCATTTATACAGGCATTATAACGGGATGCTGAGTGCATTTAGAAGGGTTTTGGCTTAAAGGGCGGGTTGCTATACCGAACAATCAAACCCGTGGTCTGTGGAGAGGGTCGTACCAAACAAGAATAAGGCCGATTCCTAGTCCATTTCCTCGAGTAGTGAAAGTCCTTGATACAAAAAAGAGTAAGTACCATGGTATGGTTGACGTCAATTGCTATCCATCCTTAGGCCCAAATAAGAATTTGGACCGTCTAAATGGGACGATTGGTCGAATGGATTGGGTTGGGCCTTAGGAAGGCCTAATAAACGGTTTAGGAAGACCGAGTTATGAAAACCAACAACTGTCTCATACAAACTATTCCCTAACCTTGTTCAAGTTTCACCCTTGGCTACACGTAAGTGTATTAATCCCCAGCGGAGTCGCCAAACTGTGGACGCGAGCCCATGGGAGATCGCTTGGTGAAAACGAGCAAGCTTTGCATTTGTGGAGTTGCCACCAATTTATTGTGGAAAATTGGAAACCGTTCGAATACCTCATGCCATGTCAAGACACAAAGTAGTGACATGAACACCAAGAACTCGTTACCCTTAGCATTCTATGTCTAGAATGACTCTCGTGGTTGCCAATGAACATGGATGTTCACAGAGATCTGGAGTAAGGGGTGAGGGTACGTATTAGGAAGCTCTTTTGATCGAACACCTAATCCCGCCCGGCTCGATAGCGACATCTACTAATGATTAGGGAAGTTATCTATACTCAATATGTTGAAGGTTATATGCATGTAATGCAACATCCATTAGATTAATCCTAGCATATGAGAATTAATACTAAATCGGTGAACACGTAGTTTAGCATACATTAAAGTCGAAGTAGGAATTTAGTCAATTATATGTGAAGACATACAAACAATATGATAAATATACATTAATTAAAATTACAATAATTACAACGGGTTAAATGATCGATTTACGTCGAAAATACACTTAAAACGGATGATTTTATAAAAGAAAGGAATAAATAAATTAACGAATAGATTATTAGTGATAACACGACTGAAAGTTAATTAAATACGTAAGCTAATAACTAGGTCAAAGCAGGAACGGGAGTTCAGAGACAGAACTCAACCCGGAACAGGCGCAGCAGAGCTACGTCTTTTGGAAGAGGCGCAGCAGACGCTGCGTCTGTTACTGAGTTGAGTTCTGGCTGTGAAGCCGGAACTGCATATTGTTAATGTTCATGGGTAAATTTAATGCTGATTATTAATATTCGACTCGTATGGAAGTGGTTTAATAGATTATCTAAATGCAAATTAGTCATAAAAACGATAAAACATGAGATAAAATTAATTAGGACAAATTAATTACAAGATTAGTAGCAAAGTTAATTACAAATAAACTTACTAATTAGGTTAATTAGGTTTATTAATGACGAACCAATGATGATGACAATAAATAACAGATGCGAATATACAAAAGATGAATACCAGAGATTTGATATTAATGAATCGAACCTCTAAAACCCAAATTGATTTTAATGACAAAAACCCTCAAATATGAATTATAAGGGATTTAAGTCGGGAATTTGAAAGATGATAAATTATTAATGATTTATGTGTCAAAATTATTACACTAAAATTATTGTGCTAATGAAATATGAACAATAAAAGGCAAAAGAAAAACAAACAGACGAACAATAGACGATGGAAGAAGAAGGAAAGCAGGAACTGCGGCAGCCTCAGGAAGAGACGCAGCTGGTGCTGCGTCCCTTCGAAGAGGTGCAGCAATTACTGCGTTCCTTCTCGACGTATGTCTCCCGTTAATCCGTAAAAAGGGTTTGAAATAAGGTTTTGTAAATCGGTTTTGAATGTGTTTTCGACGTAAACCTTACAATAATGATTACAAAAATAAAGTACAATAATAAAATATGGGATTTACACCCTCCGACTTACATGTTTGACGAAACGAGATTAACTAAGCTAACGTTTAGTGATGCTCGACTCGAATGTACGACGAAAGTGCCCTCTAAGAGGAAATTAAACATATTGATTAAGTTGATTGATGTGGAGTTGGTCAAATTGGTCGGTCATGCAAAACGAGGCTGGTACTCAGAAAGATTTGAGCTTACGTGGTCGAAAGTTCAAGCACGTAGACGCCAAAAAGCAAGAGCGTGGTCTTAGAATGCAAAGGGAGAAGAGAAGGGCGGACACTCGCGTGAGAAATATGAGGAACGAAGGTCCCTATTTATACTAATCACACGGAGGAATTAGGGTTTCGGTGAAACTTTGGAAGTAAATCTTGAAAAGATTTGAAAATACACAGAAAGGAGTCAAGAGGCGCAGCGTACACATCGAATCTCTTGGAAGAGGCGCAAAGACTGCCACGTCCTTTCCCCAATGGTTTCCTCCTGCGGAAGAAAGATTTCCGCGTTTCTATTATGGAATTGCGGTTTGATCTTGATTTCCTTAATATTGATAAAATATTTCCGAGATATAATTTACCAAAGGATAAAAGATTGAAAATATGGAATAGAAATATCCGGAACATTCCAGAATATTCTGACGCGGCATTTTAAACGGTTATCAGGAAATGAAGACAGTTTTTGACCCGGACTCCAAATGTACTCTAATTACTATCAAAACGACCGTAATGGCGAATAGATGACGACCGATGGGTTGACACAAGTGTTTGAGCTATCACTTGACGATAAACTTACGAACTGTCATAAATCTTTATATGTACCAAACATGCGGCCCAATCATCACCGGGTGGTTTGCGGGAGGTCCAGAAATGAGGTATCTACACTAATGCTCAACAACAAAAACTGAAAGCTAAATCTCTGGACTGTTAAAGCTAGACTCGAGTGATAACTCCCCACGACTGCCCCATAGCTAGCAAACATCATCACCTGTCACAATCTGCTCACCATCCCCGAATGGATCACCACAGATTTTACAAAATAACAATGGGGTCAGTTACTCTATAATCAAAGTAAGACAAGTACAAAAAGGCAACCAGCTGATCATCATCCACCTCCGAACTCTCGATCTCACATAGTAACCAACTACACACTGAAGTTTGTAGCCCTGCCAGATTACCCATCGCAACAGGTAATCCTCGCCGCTAGTGGGGGACCGCAGCTAATCCTCACCTAAGCCCCACACATCAACGAGCGATAACCCTGTTCATTAATGTTCACATCCCCTTCTGTGGCGGCTTCCACAGAGGGTGAAACTAGGGCGTGAAGCCACTCCCGCAAGTGACTCCACTCAACAACCATCACAACACCCACACCAACTCCAACGCTCCAACAACGATCAGCAGATAATCATTCGTACACAATACAAAAATAATCTTAAATCAGTTAACGGTAAACTGAGTAGGGAAACCCTGCCTTAGCACAACTGTAAAGAGACACAAACAAAGCAATCTAGAACGACTACTCTACGAAGTCTATACCTAACAACAATCACATAAACTCCAATTACCATATGCAAAACCAATTTCCCGAATTCATAAATCAAGACAAACCCTAAAAGATTAATCAAAGGAACTGATGAATCAAGGACTTATCGACACCGACGATACAATGAAAGATGCAGAAAACTTGCTAACAATCCACACACTTGAGAGAGATTTGGAAAGGATGAGAGTTACGTTGAAATATTTAGGTTTTGTAAAAATGATTAGAAACTGATTAACGCGTCTTTTATAACTCTAATCATCTCTAAATCAAACCGCGGAAATAACACCCGTCAGACCGGATACTCGGTCGAGTATAGAGTATACTCGGCCAAGTATCCTCTACACGATCGAGTATTCCACATACTCGGCCGAGTATTCCTGGGCAATAAACTTTCCAGAATACCCGACACCTCTTACTCGGCCGAGTACGCCATATTTAGCCGAGTATCAGCTTAGGAAATCCGTAGTATTACAGCATACCATACACGTGGTCTCAAAAGCTGATCCAATGAAGTACATACTCTCAACACCAGTCTTATCTGAAAGACTTGCGAAATGGGAAGTGTTACTTAAACATTATGACTTAGTGTTTGTGTCTCAAAAAACAGTAAAAGGTCATGTTATTGCAGATTTCTTCGATAATCATCCCGTCCCGGCAGAGTGGGAACTTTCAGACGAACTTCCAGGAGAAGAAACATTTTACGTGGACATTTTACCTCTATGGAAAATATACTTAGACGGTGCTGTAAGGCGAGACGGAGCTGGAGCAGGAGTCGTGCTCATATCTCTGCAAAACCATGTAATGCCATACTCATTTACACTCACACCGTTTTGCTCAAATAACGTGGCAGATTACCAAGCTTTGATATTAGGTCTTTAAATGTCAATTGAAATAGGCGTAAGGGACATGGATATTTACGGAGACTCACAGTTGGTGATCAGCCAAGTCCTCGATGAGTATGACGTAAGAAAGGAAGACTTGATTCCCCACCATCGACAGGTGTTGCAACTGTTTAATCAACTTGACTCCATCAATATTGGTCATGTACCGAGTGTTGGAGCATGTGTCCTCAACAATTATGCGATCACATTATTGAAACGCATGATAAGAATACGTAAAGGATGATTTAATATATATAGCCAACTGATCAACATTAATCGATAATGATTGGCTAAATAGAGTTTGAAATTACTGTCGTTTGACGGTGGTGGTCAGTTGATCCCTTAAGGTCACACCTAAAGGGTGATTCCCTCAATTGTAAATTTAATCGAATGTGTGACGATACAGATTGAATAAATCCTTAAATTGAAAAAATTGATATATAAGAAAGAATATTATATCTTATTTTAATGTAATTAAATAAGATTCAATTGAGTAATTAATATGTTGTATTACTAAAATTGATTAATATTTATGAAACATTTGTAGATTATTTGATAACAAAATAAAAACTAAAATTTGTGATTTATAAGGATAAAGCCACGAAATTTTTTGTATGTAATATTTTCTGGTTCTATAATATTTTTAAGTCATATTGATGATTTATGGATGATTATTGCTTATTTTAATGATTTTTACTGAAATAATTTCAATTTAATTAATAAAATGGCATTTTTTAAACTAAAAATAGTTAAACTTCGATTCTGACCATGAAATTTTAGTATGACCTCACATGAATATTTTACTTATTTTATGTAAAATTTCGTATTAATGTGATTAATATTGCATGATTTATGATTTTTTTGTGATAAAAATGCTATAAATGGAGGATGAATGACTAAAATTAGTTAAACTTCATATCAGGCCACAAAATTTTAATATGTGTCACATGCATATTTTACAGATTATATGTAAATGTGATTTATTACGCATGGTTTATAATTTTAATGGTTAAAATGATATAAATAGTGACCATTTTTAGCAAAAATAGCTAAAATGAATTTTATGGCATGAACTTTTTCCCTAATGTTGTATATATGATATGGAGATCATATCTAAAGTTTCATGATTAATTTTGATTGATTTGGTATGTTTATTGATTTTTATGTGATAAATTCGATAAAAGGGCAACTTTATTAGTCATAATAAGAAATTCGAAATTTGTGGTTGAAATTTTGCCATTTCTAGGTTCTGGAAATTATTCAAGAATGGTCAAAATTTTGATTTTGTTTTTTTTTCATAATTTTTATGTTTAATTTGGATTAAATGATAAAAGTTATGATTTATACGATTTATTAATAAAGTAAATTATTAATATTTTGTGGGCAAATTTTATCGAGTTTTTGGAATCTTGATAATATCCAGTATTTACAAAAATGTGAGTTCGAATTTTTCAATTTTTATGATTTATTGGGACATATTTCATAATTATTATGACTAAGAGAAGTTTAATAAGCAATAATTGAAAACCAAGTTGAAATATTGTCAAAAATTGAGTAAACGCTAATTTTTGAGTCCTACGAGAGTTACGGTAATTAACTTGAGCTTAAATTTGATTAATGTATTAATTTGTGCTTTTAATAAGTTATTATCACGCTTTTCCATAAAACCGGATTATATACGATACAAGATTTAAGTAGGGCGATTTGGCACATTCATTTGGCATGTTAGACACATATATTTATGCTGCATTTTTTATTGATGAATGTCATATTATATTTATATAATTTTGAATTATGTAATTTCATGTTAGTATGGCCTTAGTTTTAATCGGTATTACCCGTAATGTATGGGAATACCGATTCGGTTGTAATTTTAATGTGATCTCGTATCACTTTTATTTTTACTAGTTTTTCATATTACAAATGTATAAAGGAATAGCTATGTATTTTATTATATTTGTTATTCCGGAGTTCCTTCAAGATGGTGCCAATCGGAAAGGCGTTCCGATCAAGACGAAGTCCTTGGGAAGAGTGCCACTTGAAGATTCTAGGGACCAAAGAAGTTGGTTTCCGAATTTGTAATAGAATATTAGATTTTCTATTTTAAGAAGGCCATACTAGGAAATTTATTTATTGCTTTGCATTTTTCCTTTATATGTTGCATATATTGTCAAATCGCCATTAACATCACATGCATATATATATATATATATATATATATATATATATATATATATATATACCGTCTTTTCGACCGTGCCGATCATAATTATCGTTAGTTCACTGATATAGTTCACATAAAAGTGATAGATAATAAATCGACAATACCTCTCACATATTTAAAATTGAGATTAGCCTTTCCAAATAGTAGGACCCGAAAATCCCTTTGACATTTGGGGTAGATTTTGTTTCCCGGGGTACTTTCATTTTTCATTGCGTAAGTGGGGTAATAAAACGTTATTACACGCGAAATTTGTTTGGACTGAACGGGACATCAAGACTAGTCTTATGTTCCGGGACTAGAGATGAACTTAATATAATTTCATCGACTGAGAGTTCTAATTGTAGAATCGGTTAAAAAGTTAACCCACCGAGTTATAATTGTGAGGGATGGATCGGTTTCCCTCTACCCTAATTAATATGGATTTGGATCTCGGAATTATTTATATAATTGGGTGGAGGTCATTATATAAATGCTAAAACATGTGAAAGTGTTTTCATATACTAACAATGAATGTTTCATTTCCCATTATTTCGTTGTTTTATATTGTTCTTTATCATCGCTCCGATTAATATACGATATCAATTCGATTGTAACACGTGTCTCCGCTAAACCACTATTACTAACGACAAATAGAATCTCTTTCTAAATCCTCAAATGAACCGTATCATAGGTAATGGACTAGCTCCATAGGAATTGTTCTATTCCATAGAACTCGATAGGAATCGTCCTATGCAAATATAAGATTAACATATTAGAATTCCTTACATACCTATAATCTCTTGTGAAGAATATGAATAGAAGTAGTACTCAGTCAAAATATGTTTTGATAATATCTTTTATGCATCCACGGTTCAAAAGTATAATTGCTCAAACTAAGCACTTGTCATCAAGCACTTAAGTTGTTAAGAACATGACAACGTAAAATTGGTAAATTGATTTGTTAGAAATTTTGATTGACCAAATACCACAATAAAATTCATCCTTGTGAAGGATTAACTAGGAATTTATATGAAGATAAGTCTTCATCAGGTAGAAATTCTTGAAGTGAGTGGGAGCAATAAGAAGTAAGTACCTATCTTAATCATTAAGGATAGAACTAGGTTCGAAAGAGAAGGTATTAGACACTGAAATAGATACAAACCTCAATAAGTAAAGATCAAGGAAGTTGGTCGTGTGACTCCAACAAATTCCTTCTCGAAAATCTAAGACATTGACAGTGCATTCTTGCCAAATACCACATCATGAGTATTTGATACAAATTTGTAGATTTCATCATAATATTTGGCATTATCATGTGACGACTAGCAAGAATGTTGTAGTGTACTCATTTTAGTTTTATATTTAGAAAAATACCTCAATAATTGTTATGATGTACACTAAGTCTAAATAAAAATATCATTCAAGTTTTTGTATAAAAAACACAAAGGGTATCTCTATTATACAATTAAAACAAGAGTTGTGCCCTTACATACCACGATTAAGTTTATGGTGAGACTGATGGGTGATGTCGTCGGGTCTCCCAATCAAACAAATTTATATTCTCAACAAACAACTAGTTAGTGGAAAGTCGAGGTCGATCCATGGGACGGTGGTTACTCAAATTGATCAATCTAATTATGGTTGTGCTTGGGGTTGTCACAATTATAATGGGTTGATGATTCTAATCTAATAAAAGCAATAAAAGGAAAGATGTAAACAAATGACTAAAAATGCTAGGATATCATGGGTTCATAAGGAAATCATGGGAGTTGATAATACAAACATATTCTCAATTATAGGCAAGCAATTATTGTTGTAAAGGAACCGAGTTGGTTTATGTCTTACGGTTCTTAGGAAGAGTTGGGCCCCGGAGCCTAATCGATTAGATTGTACAACACCTACAAGTCGACTTACTTTCCCCCTAATCACTTCTATGCATGGTCTAACAAGACTCGAGTTGGTTTATATCTTACAAGTCAAGTTGAATAGATAAGAGATGGTTGTAAATGCAAGGATTCATAGGCTTAGCATTTCATCAAACATAACATGTGCATAAGTTGACATCACAACAAGCAAGCAAATTAATTATGTGAACATATTAGATTAAGCACGAATCAATCCCCATGTTGGTTTCCCTAATTATCCATTAACCCTAGCTAAGAGACTACTCATTCATTATCAAGTTTAACATGCTAACAAGGTTGTCAATCATATTAACAAGGCAAAACATGATGAACAAGTAAGAAAGATTAACAATAATTAAAACAAGGATTAAGAGAATTATACCTATGGAGATTCCAAAATAATAATGCAAAGAATAATAGAAATACGTGATGATTGATGGAAGGTTGTCAATCTCCCAATAAACCCAAATGATCTTCTAATTACCCAATAATAAACTTGAATTACTCAATAATAAACTTGAAAAATAATTAAAGGAAAGATTAATGTGTGATTTGTGGAAAGATTAAAGAGTAATCTATTCTAATCTACTCCTAATGAAAGCTTAACCTAATCTAAAGAAGGATTGATTTAATCTAATGAAAACTTGATGGTTTGATTATTACAAATGGGGTATATATAGTAGTACATCATTAGGTTAAGCAAGGGTAAATTAGTAAATAACAATGCTAATTGTTGAGTAGGGAATCGCTCCTCTCAAGAAAAGATGCGGGTCTCCTTTTTGCTAGTCTTTGAAAAATATGCGCGGATCA
The DNA here is from genome assembly GCF_048544455.1 of Silene latifolia. Taxonomy (NCBI): domain Eukaryota; kingdom Viridiplantae; phylum Streptophyta; class Magnoliopsida; order Caryophyllales; family Caryophyllaceae; genus Silene; species Silene latifolia. The sequence continues at coordinate 2,361,193 of NW_027413661.1, read as the reverse complement.
TGGTTCACGTAGCAAGGAAGAACTTCATGTCCAGCAATACGCTCGTCCCGTGCTGAAAATGAGCGTCTTGGGCTTCAACCCGAGCGGGTTGAATTTGTCCCGAGCGGGTTGATCTGTATCATGCCTTACTTGAACTCGGATTGTAAAACGGACGACATGTAACACCCCCATTTATTTAAGGGCCTGAACTAGGACTCCTCAGATAAAGAAGGGTGTTACCATCTCGGAAATCCGAGGCAGTAGATAACAAAGGGAAAGATAACAGTACTTTAAATTAAAAAGGTTATAATGTTTACAACGGAAATAACACATGTCTTAAATAAAAATAAAGTCTGACAACTAAACAAAATAAAGGTGAGCTAGCTCTAAGTCAGGTGATCCATGCTCTCTCCCTGCCAGCTCCCAATGTCTCATCAACCTGTCAATCTGCTCCCCATTAAAAGGATCATCACAGGCATACACGAATACACAGGGTCAACCGCGAGGTTGAGTAGGTAATACGATATAATAAAGAATGCAATGCTATGCTCCTCCAATCAACTCCATCACACACATCCCCGGCACGCCCAGCCATACCGATCCCCGGTAGACTATATATATCGACCGTAGTCGATCTGCCCGCTCGCAGCGGAGGACACCAGGGCAAGTCCTGCAGAACCCGCCTGGGCCTTAATCACAACAATCTCATCTCCTCCAACTCCAACTCCAATGCAAATGCAATGTATGAAATATATGAAACCAAAATGCTCAACAGGATAAATAAGATAGTCAGGTATGTCATATAATTCCAAACATGTCAACTCTTTATAATCAAAAAATTCAATCAGTGTATTCCCCTACCTCAAATAGCGGTGATAAGCTAACTGCAGATCAGAAGTATTCCACCCGAAATTCGCCACCTAACATATATATATAGCATAATTAATTCTCTTACTAATCCCGTTCCCATAATCAAAAGTTACTATAAGTAGAAACCTTCCCAATTTAGAAATTACTAAAAATATAAGTTACTCAAAATAGAAAGTTTCCTAAAATGGGAAGTTTCCCAAAGTAGCAATTACCAAAAATAGCAAGTTACTAAAAATAGTAACTTTCCCGAAATAAAATCCCGACTCAAAGGCTAAAATACATTATTCCGTCACCGCTACTTAAAATTAACTTAATAATCAAACTAATAATGTAAATATTAGAAGTATACACATTCCCGACTCATTAAAATAAAACCCGTAACAAAACTAATTCAAAAACAACGCACAACCCGACACACGCGCACCCCCTTTTCAACCCGTCACAACTCGCCCTCAACCACCAAACCTCACCGCCGACCACCAGGCCTCGACACTGTCTGGCCTGGCCACCTCCCCACCACCACCAACGTGGTCGACCCACGCCGGCGGTCGAGCCACCACCACCAAAACCCCCGCTGCGTTCTCGCGCCACAAATGACACCAACAGTCCCCTTTCCCAACTAACCTACCACCACGACACTCCCCTGCCACCTTACCAACCACCACCGTTGACACCACCGTCGCACGGCGACTCTGACACACGTGGCACCACCGATTCGACCTCCCCCGAGTCCACGGTGGTGCCACCCCTTTTCCCTATGTCTGAAACACAAACAAAAACCCCCAACCAACCCCGACACCTAAACACCACCACTGCAACCACCACCAGCAACGACCACCACTCTAACCACCACCACCCGACTCGACTCCACACCAACAACACATCCCACAACCCCACGACAGCCACAACAGTCCCTAAAAGACGCATAACACAATACAAAACAAAGGGGGACGAAATGAAAACGGAAAGCTTACCTATGACGGCCGTCGACCTGTGCTTTTCCGGCCAGTACAACCACCCTCGACCACTAGCAAAGGCTCCCCTAGACTCACGGCAGACCCTATTCCCTCTACACTCACTGGCGTGCGTTCGTTGGCTGCGGTTGTTGCTTGAGGCGTGAAAGAAAGAGGGTGATGATGGTGAAGTGTAGAAAATGACGGTATGAAGGGGTTGGGTTTTAAAGTTAGATTAGGATTTCATTTTAGGGTTTTTGGTAGGGTAAAAGGTAAATGGGTAAGTGGGTAGTAAGTGGGTAAATGGGCTATGACAGCTTGACCCAAAATGTCACTCAATTATAAACCCGACTCATCTTACGATATGATACGATATGAATTAATCGATTACTTTTACGCTACTATTAAATAATAAAACTCGCCCAAACGATAATAAAATACGGGGTATTACGCTCTTCCCCCTTAAAAAGAACTTCGTCCCGAAGTTCGCTCCCATACCAACATGTCATACGAAATATAAAAGACATCTCGTATAACTAACACGGTTAAACACACAACTAGACTACATAAACACGAAATGTTACATTCTACCCTCCTAAAAATAAAGTTACGTCCCGTAACTTACCTCAAGTGAACAGATGTGGATAACTCTCTCTCATCGCGGCCTCGGTTTCCCAGGTAGCCTCTTCTGCTTTATGATTAGACCACAACACTTTCACTAACGCAGTCTCTCCGTGCCTGGTCTTCCTAACCTTCCTGTCCAAGATCTCCTTAGGCGTCTCGATATAAGTCAACTGCTCGTCCATCTCGACCACATCATAGCTCAAAATGTGCGAAGGGTCACTCATATATCTCCGCAACTGAGAAACATGGAAGACATTATGTACCCTGGCTAAAGCTGGTGGTAAAGCTAGCCGATATGCTACTTCCCCAACTCTATCCAGGATCTCATATGGCCCGATAAACTTCTGGCTCAACTTTCCCCGCTTCCCGAATCTCATCACTCCCTTCATCGGAGATACTCTAAGGAGTACTTTCTCCCCCACCTGGAAAGAAATGTCGCTTCTCCTAGCGTCAGCATAGCTCTTCACGGTCCCGGGCAGCCCTCATCTTCTCGCCGAATGATCTCGCACTGTTCAACCATCTCTGAATCATCTCTGGTCCCAAAACTACCGCATCAGCTCGATCATCCCAACACACAGGACTCCTACACTTCCTGCCATACAAAGCCTCAAATGGAGCCATCCCAATACTAGCGTGGTAACTGTTGTTGTATGAAAACTCAATCAACCCCAGTCTATCCTCCCAAGACCCGCCGAACTCCAAAACACAAGCCCTCAACATGTCCTCGAGAGTCTGAATAGTCCTCTCCGTCCGCCCATCCGGTAGGTAGCTGGATGAAAAGCGGTGCTCATCTTTAACCGAGTACCCATTAGTGACTCGCAACTCCTGCCGAATTTAGATAGAAACCTGGAGTCTCTATCGGAAATGATGTCCTTGGGTACACCATGCAGCTTCACCACAAACTGAACATAAGCCTTGGCCAACTCAGCTTTACTCCAAGTATCCTTCATGGGGATAAAGTGAGCCGACTTGGTTAGCCTATCCACGATCACCCAAATCATATTGTTACCTTTCTGAGTTCGAGGCAACCCAACAATGAAATCCATGGAAATGCTTTCCCACTTCCACTCTGGCACATCTAGTGGTTGAACCTTCCCTTGCGGTCTCTTATGTTCGCCCTTCACTCTACGGCATGTCAAGCATCGAGCTACAAACTCAAAGAACTTCCCTCTTCATATTCGGCCACCAAAAGGTCTTCTTGAGGTCCTTGTACAACTTATCTCCCCAGGATGAACCGAGTATGGCGTAGCATGAGCCTCGGTAAAGAATCTTCCTCTTGACTCCTCATTATCCGAACACACCACCGTCCCCAAACCTCGGACTACCATCAAGCATGGATAACAAACCCGGAATCAACCCCAACTTCTCGTTCTCTCGTGTCGCGCCACTTCTGAATTCTAGCATCGGCTTTCTGTAGCTCTCTGATCTCCTCATATAACTCCGGCTCAACGGTCAAGTCCCCAAGAATCTCTCCTCTCCGGATCATGTGGATTCCCATCTCCCGCAGCTCATTATGCAACCTCACCCTAGATCTGGCACTGCTCAAAGCATGGATGGATTTCCTGCTTAACGCATCTGCTACGACATTCGCTTTCCCTTCATGATAAAGTATCTCCATGTCATAGTCGCCAATCAATTCGATCCATCTCCTCTGCCTCATGTTCAACTCCTTTTGTGTGTAAATGTACTTTAAGCTCTTTTGATCGGAAAACACTTTGAAGGCAGCCCCATAAAGATAATGTCGCCATAGTTTGAGCGCAAACACCACTGCCCCCAACTCCAGATCATGAGTAGGGTAATTCTCCTCATAGGTCTTCAATTGTCGAGAAGCGTAAGCGATTACCTTCCCGTTTTGCATCAATACGCACCCCAGACCCTTCTTGGAAGCATCAGTATACACCTCGAAATTATCATTCCCATCTGGTAGAGCAAGTATAGGAGCTGTAGTGAGACGTTCTTTGAGGGTTAGAAACGCCTTCTCACAACTCTCATCCCAAACAAACCTGTTCTCCTTCCGCATTAATGACGTCAATGGCTTTGCGATCTTTGAGAAGTCCTTGACAAATCTTCGGTAATAACCTGCTAGCCCCAAGAAACTTCGGATCTCACCCACATTCTTAGGACTCTGCCATCTCGTCACTGCCTCGATTTTACTAGGATCAACCGACACCCCTTCCTTGGAAATCACATGTCCCAGAAAAGCAACTTTCTTCAACTAGAACTCGCACTTGCTCAGCTTGGCATATAACTGGTTCTCCTCCAAAGTTTTCAAGACTAGCCTCAAATGTTCCTCATGTTCCTCCTCATTCTTGGAGTATACCAGAATATCATCGATGAATACAACCACGAACTTGTCCAGGTAAGGACTGAACACTCGATTCATCGTGTCCATAAACACCGCTTTGGCGCATTAGTCAACCCGAATGGCATGACCACGAACTCATAGTGCCCATATCTTGTTCTGAAAGCGGTCTTAGGTATATCCTCGTTCTTAATTCTCAACTGGTGATAACCTGACCTCAAATCGATCTTAGAGAAAACTCCGGCTCCACTCAATTGATCGAACAAATCATCGATCCTTGGCAAAGGATAACGGTTCTTGATGGTCACATTGTTCAACTCACGGTAATCCACGCAAAGTCTCAAGCTTCCATCTTTCTTCTTGACAAACAACACTGGTGCTCCCCAAGGTGAAACACTAGGCCGTATGTAACCTTTCTCTGCTAGCTCATCCAACTGCTTCTTTAGTTCCTCCATCTCCTTTGGTCCCATGCGGTAAGGTGGTTTAGAAATCGGCCATGTTCCCGGCTTCAGATCAATGGAAAAGTCCACCTCTCTCTTCGGTGGTAACCCTGGAATGTCCTCCGGAAATACACTCTCGAACTCCCTCACCACTGGAATCTCAGACACCTTAGGGGTCTCCGCCCCATTATCCCACATCTGACACAAGATTAACTGATCCCCTTTCCTCAGACTCGACTTTAGGGTATTAACAGATATGAATTTGACTCTTGGCTTGACCACATACCCCTTATAAGACACCCTAGTTCCCTTAGGTCCCCTCAAAGAGATTTTCTTCTGATAGCAGTCGATAAAAGCCTTGTATTTCCCTAACCAGTCCATCCCCAGAATCACCTCAAAACCCCCCAAGGGAAACTCTATAAGGTCACCGTGAAACACAACCTCTCCGATCTGGATTGGTACCCCAGTGTAGACTCTATCACAAGACACCGACTCCCCCGAAGGTACCACTACCGAATCAACAATTCTATCATATGACTTAAGATTTAAGACTCTGGCATGCTCCGCAGATATAAAAGAATGTGTAGCTCTGGAATCAAACAACACAAAGGTGGGTTTAGAGTTAACAGGAAAAGTACCAGTCACAACATGTGCATCCTCCTTTGTCGCTTCCTTCCCCATGGCAAAGAGCTTGCCACCGGACTTAGCTCCGATCGACTCGATGAAGCGGTATTGGGTTGCTTGTTCCCCTCGTTCGGTTCCTCTCCGAAATTACCACCCCCGGGACCGGTTTTGCAAGCTACGGTTCTTGTAGTTGTTGTAGCTTCCTTGGTAATCGTTACTTGCCCCAGATCGGGCACCTCCCCCATAGCCGTGTTAGGAGTACGGTAGCCGCCGTATCCCGATCCCACCGTCCGAGACCCATCAACCCGATGTAGGTGTCCTAAGCCCCCATTGGTTTCCTCCGAACTTCGGCACTCAAACTTCCCCGTGTCCCACCTTCCCACACCCGAAACAAGTGATCCCGGACGCATCACCTCCAAGACTAGCACTTCAAACCGCCTCCGCTTTGGTTCCTCATCCCCCAGAGCACTATTGGTGGAGTATCCACCGAACTTGCCCGACCCGCTTCTTGGCCCCCGTATTATCACCGACGCTTCCGACTTCCTCTTCTCGCCTTTTCCTTTCTTATCCTCTTTGATCTCGCTCGGAGAGTCTTTCAAGAGCACCAGCTCTCAAGTAGATGTCCTGAACGGTGGTAGGTGGAGCTGCCGTGAGTCTCTTTTTGATATCCACCGTCAAACCCCTCTCAAACCTCATAGCCAGCATGGTCTCGTTCTTTGCAAATTCGTCGATGTATGATGCCAACAGTCGGAACTTCCTATGGTATGTTTCCACTGTCATGTCCTCTGTCATCTTAAACGTATCAAATTCCTCCCTCAACTTAGCTTTCCTGAACTCTGGCATGAACTGATCCGTTAATATCACTTGAAATTCTAACCAAGACACGTATCCTTCCTCAATGTCCCTAGCAACATGTCGAATCTCCGCCTTGTTCCTATTCCACCACTCCCCACCGTAGCCCCGAGGTAGTGTGCAGCTTGGTCTACTTGCACTCTTCAGACAAGCTATCACTCGAATAGGTTGGTGAACTCCCGACACCAATCTCCCAAAGAAGTGAGGTTCCCCCTCTCCGGTGAAGATGGTAGGGTTATGCCTCGCCACTATTGTACTCATCTTAGCAGGGTCCATTCTTTTGGCCTTTAGGGCCTCATTCTCACCAAGAGCTCGGTCTAACTCTTCCTGGGTGATGTTTACAAATGTTCCTTCTTGGAGGCATGACTACAAGAGAATTTTAGGAATTAGTCGCAACACAAAACACTTTGGCAATTCTAGCCAATTCTTTTACTCTTATCTTACTTGTCTATCTAGCATGGCTTAGGGATCACATAACCGCATATCACTAGACATAGCCTTCTGACACAACTTTATAGATGTATAAGTATAAATCAACCTTAAAACATGCAAAGTATTATGCCACACCCTCCTATCAACTCTTTATGCAACAATTATCATATCAATCGGTTAATACTTAGGCAATAATATATGGAGTTATGCTCGATCATGCAACTTCTCTACCCTTCCTCTCATATGCACTCAGGGGTTCCCGGTCAAACCGAGAGGGCCAATGGTTCGGTGTGAGGGGGCCCCTAACTCATCCCTTACCTTTAGTGTGCTCCTAACGCTTTTGTCCCGGGTTCATTTTATTTAGACTCTTCCTATATTCATTGGATTCATTGGTTTAGGCCTCAAGATCGTTCGCTCGATACCACTTTGTAACACCCCCATTTATTTAAGGGCCTGAACTAGGACTCCTCGGATAAAGAAGGGTGTTACCATCTCGGAAATCCGAGGCAGAGATAACAAAGGGAAAGATAACAAAGATTTAAATTAAAAAGGTTATAATGTTTACAACGGAAATAACACATGTCTTAAATAAAAATAAAGTCCGACAACTAAACAAAATAAAGGTGAGCTAGCTCTATGTCGTGATCCATGCTCTCTCCCCTGCCGCTCCCAATGTCTCATCAACCTCACAATCTGCTCCCCCATTAAAAGGATCATCACAGGCATACACGAATACACAGGGTCAACCGCGAGGTTGAGTAGGTAATACGATATAATAAAGAATGCAATGCTATGCTCCTCCAATCAACTCCATCACACACATCCCCGGCACACTCAGCCATACCGATCCCCTGAGACTATATATATCGACCGTAGTCGATCCGCCCGCTTAGCGGAGGACACCAGGGCAAGTCCTGCAGAACCCGCCTGGGCCTTAATCACAACAATCTCAACTCCTCCAACTCCAACTCCAATGCAAATGCAATGTATGAAATATATGAAACAAAAATGCTCAACAGGATAAATAAGATAGTCAGGTATGTCATATAATTCCAAACATGTCAACTCTTTATAATCAAAAATTCAATCGTGTATTCCCCTACCTCAAATAGCGGTGATAAGCTAACCGCTGCAGATCGAATATTCCACCCGAAATTCGCCACCTAACATATATATATAGCATAATTAATTCTCTTACTAATCCCGTTCCCATAATCAAAAGTTACTATAAGTAGAAACCTTCCCAATTTAGAAATTACTAAAAATATAAGTTACTCAAAATAGAAAGTTTCCTAAAATGGGAAGTTTCCCAAAGTAGCAATTTCCAAAAATAGCAAGTTACTAAAAATAGTAACTTTCCCGAAATAAAATCCCGACTCAAAGGCTAAAATACATTATTCCGTCACCGCTACTTAAAATTAACTTAATAATCAAACTAATAATGTAAATATTAGAAGTATACACATTCCCGACTCATTAAAATAAAACCCGTAACAAAACTAATTCAAAAACAACGCACAACCCGACACACGCGCACCCCCCCTTTTCAACCCGTCACAACTCGCCCCTCAACCACCAAACCTCACCGCCGACCACCAGGCCTCGACACTGTGTCCGGCCTGGCCACCTCCCACCACCACCAACGTGGTCGACCCACGCCGGCGGTCAGAGCCACCACCACCAAAACCCCCTGCCTGCGTTCCTGCCGCCACAAATGACACCAACAGTCCCCTTTCCCAACTCGCCTACCACCACGACACTCCCCTGCCACCTTACCAACCACCACCGTTGACACCACCGTCGCACGGCGACTCTGACACACGTGGCACCACCGATTCGACCTCCCCCGAGTCCACGGTGGTGCCACCCCTTTTCCCTATGTCTGAAACACAAACAAAACCCCCAACCAACCCCGACACCTAAACACCACCACCGCAACCACCACCAAAGAACGACCACCACTCTAACCACCACCACCCGACTCGACTCCACACCAACAACACATCCCACAACCCCACGACAGCCACAACAGTCCCTAAAAGACGCATAACACAATACAAAACAGTGGGACAGAAATGAAAACGGGAAAGCTTACCTATGACGGCCGTCGACCTGTGCTTTTCCGGCCAGTACAACCACCCTCGACCACTAGCAAAGGCTCCCCTAGACTCACGGCAGACCCTATTCCCTCCACACTCACTGGCGTGCGTTCGTTGGCTGCGGTTGTTGCTTGAGGCGTGAAAGAAAGAGGGTGATGATGGTGAAGTGTAGAAAATGACGGTATGAAGGGGTTGGGTTTTAAAGTTAGATTAGGGTTTCATTTTAGGGTTTTTGGTAGGGTAAAAGGTAAATGGGTAAGTGGGTAGTAAGTGGGTAAATGGGCTATGACAGCTTGACCCAAAATGTCACTCAATTATAAACCCGACTCATCTTACGATATGATACGATATGAATTAATCGATTACTTTTACGCTACTATTAAATAATAAAACTCGCCCAAACGATAATAAAATACGGGGTATTACAGTCTTCCCCCCTTAAAAAGAACTTCGTCCCGAAGTTCGCTCCCATACCAACATGTCATACGAAATATAAAAGACATCTCGTATAACTAACACGGTTAAACACACAACTAGACTACATAAACACGAAATGTTACACGTCATTTCCTCATCCAGACTCCTATTGGAGTTATTCAAAATCCTAGATCACTTGATTTTTTGACGCCGTTTCATTTAGCATACTTTCAGAGCGAGAGGAGCAACCCTTAGTTTGGTTTTTGAGCAATTTCTTCTTGCAATGTCTTCCTTCTCGTCATCCTTGCTTTTTATTAGCCTAAGATGCCTCTATATACTCTTTATTTCTACTTCCTTGGTAATCATTCTTGCCTCCTATTCATACTTAGTCCATCAAATATCATCAACAAGCTTCCAAATATGCACGAAAGACGGGAATTTCCGGCTTATTATCTCCTTTCCTATAAAACATATAAAATGCACTAGGAAAGCAAAATAGAAAGCATTTGACGGATAAAATGGCTATGGAATGTTATAATAGTATGCAAAATAGGCTCAATTAAGGGACTAAATGTGCGCAATTATGAGTCACATCAAATATCCCCAAACCGAACCTTTACTCGTCCCGAGTATAGAGTTGACAAAAACTAGGACCCTTATTCAAACTAACCTACTAATATAGCCGATGTGAGACAATTAGCGGGTCTCACTCCGCCCCTTCAACTCACAACAAGACAACCATGAGGTAGGATGCCTTCTTGCAAGGCAAGGTGGGTCTTGCCAAAATGGCGACACATCCAAGTATTAAAGCACACAAAAACAAGTAATGGATGCATCTACAAAAGAATAGCCACTTTCCTCATCTAAGTGGCGGAAATTATCTAAAGAGAAAGCAATTCAAGGGTACACACTCCTTCATAGATGCAATTTCTTCAAACTACTAAGCCTAGAAGGATACCAATAAATCACCTCCAAGTTGTGTCAAGCTAGGGTACCTTTGTCCTCAATCGTTAAATGCTTTTGTCAAGAATATACTCCCTATGGTGTTAGAAGCACTGGAGGATCGCGGAATTCCCCCTCTTGCCTAGACAAGAAGAAGGGTCGTCTCCTCTCTACCATGCACAAAAATGGATACGATGGATAAAGGGATCGATAGTATTTGAGTTTCATTTGGAAGTTTGCTTTTTGTTGTTGTTTTTCCCCCCAATTTCTTGTGGCATTTGACATTTGAGAACATTTCTTTTGCCATTTCTTTTTATGTTTGGCAATTCAATACTTGACAATTTTTTGCATTTTCTTTTGAACATTTTCAAAGTCACCCCAATTAGTAACGAGGGTGCCTTATATTTGAAGCATAGGAGTTTTCATTTTTGTTACTCCTCTTTTCTTTTGATGCAATTTTCAAACTTTTTGACTTTTCATTTCATTTCTTGAACTCAATTTCAACAATTTTTATGCCCATTCCCTTTGATGACAAAATGTATGGTAGAACATGGATGAATGATGGTTTCATGGTTTCAAGGGTCACCTTGGAATAAACGGTAGCCAAGGAGTTATCACACCACAAGGTATTCTTGACTAGGCCTTAATCCATGGGTCAAAGGATACTAGCATGACACATCCTAGGGTGTTTTACAAGTATTCTAACAAGCAAAGTCTTAAGAAGAAAAAGCATCTACAAGAGCCTATATACACTTGTCAAGCTTCCCAAATAGACGGTTTCACAAAATTTTCTAACCATGCAAACTACATGCCATGCTGCAACTAACATATATACATCCTAATGCATATGCTTCTACCAACTAGTATGTCATATAAACTAAATGCAACTCCTAACAACACATAGATACACATACCGCAACAACAAAATACACCACATTCTCCTTGACATGTAAGCCCATCCTCCTCATATGAATAATGAAAAAGAAATGGAAGGGAAATAAAGATTAGAGCGATCATACCAAGCGGTCTTTATTTTCCTTTGCTAATGCCTCAAATGTAGTGTTGTATATATGTGAGAATGGAACAAAAACACAAGTATATACAATTCTACACTACTAAATTAAAGAACATGTTTTTGATTTTTGAAATTTTCAAATTTTTATGGGTTTTGTTTTTATGAAATTAAAAGACATATTTTTGAGATTTTTCGAAATTTTTCAATTTTTATGTATTTTGGAATATAAATTCCCATCCCCCACTTTATTTTGGACATTGTCCACTATGTACATGTAGGAGTAGGAATAAAAAAGAAAGTTATGTTTTTCTTTGGATTTTTGAATAAATGCAATGATATGAATGAATGCAATTCTATATGACATATGTAACAAATGAATGCAATCTAAACTATATTATATAATGCATGATCTTCACCTATGATCGAACCTCCCCAAACCGATTTCAGCACTATTTCTGGTGTAGGAGAAATGAGGTTGGGTCATTAGTGACTATGTATGAATGCAACTAACTATATGAGTCATGTGAGATATATTATAATGCAAACTATACTAAATGAATATATACAAATTAATGGTTATTGAGGAACTCCATCAAACAAAAGGTTATCAATAAACAATTTCATGGAAGATTATCACTAGCACTCAAAGCACGTAGAAGTCGGTTAAATTCATGGGAGTGAGATATAAATTGGCATGGATAACAACACAAGATTATGCAATTGAAAAATGCCCAAGTAATAGACCGAACAAGCATGTGAAGAACATTATGACAAAAATCATAAGAGATATGATGGATGGAAGGAACATGAAATGGGTAGTTGGTTGGCAATTCACTCAACTCTTTCCCCAAATAGTCAAAATCACCACATTCAATGCAAGTACTCTCATTATCATCTAGGGTGATTTTAAGGGTGTCTATTTGTGGTTCCCAAATGTCCTCATCATATTCCTCATCCCAACAAGGTCCATTATCAAAGGGGTTGTCGTAACATGGCTCACCAAGTTCAACACAATTGTCTCCCTCTAATATGTCATCCTCAAAGGGTGAGTTTCCACTGAAGCTCACATCCATATCACTCTCACTTTGCCCATTAACATCAAATTACATGGAAGTTGGGTTCATTGTTACACAAGAAGAGTAGGATGACGGCATCCAAGCATTAGTTTCACAATCAAGAATGTACTCCTCCTCCTCATCACTCTTCTCATCTAGCACTCCATCTTCCCAAGGTGGGGTAATTTTTTGGGCATAGTAGGTTGGCTCAAGGTTATAGGAAGGTTTCTCATCCTCACAAATCACATTTTCATCATAGTTTTCCTCAATAAATTTTTGAAATGTGGTTCTTATCGCTTCTATACCTTCCTTGACACTTTCAAATATGTCATGTATAGTTTGCTTGAGACAATGAATGGTCATGAACTCAACAAATTCCCAAAATTCCTCACAACTCATCTCACATATCCTACCACCACTCAAGTGAAATGCCAAGTTGCGGGTTTCAAGGTTCATGCCATGATAAACAACACAACATGCTTCATAATTTGAAAGAGTAAAACTATGATGCCAAGCATGAGTCATATAATCTTCAAATCTTACAACATATTTATCAAATGATTCATTTTCATATTGCCAAAAAGTGAATGTAGACATGATAAACATATGAAATAGAACAAGTACAAGAAATAAATTCCCAAGGAACCAAAATTCCTCAAGAAGAAGCACAACTAAAACTAGACAAAAGAACAATTCAAATAAACAACACCGTCCCCGGCAACGGCGCCATTTTGATGGGTGATGACGTCGGGTCTCCCAATCAAACACATTTATATTCTCAACAAACAACTAGTTAGTGGTAAGTCGAGGTCGATCCATGGGACGGTGGTTACTCAAATTGTTCAATCTAATTATGGTTGTGCTTGGGGTTGTCACAATTATAATGGGTTGATGAATCTAATCTAATAAAAGCAATCAACAAGCAATAAAAGGAAAGATGTAAACAAATGACTAAAAATGCTAGGATATCATGGGTTCATAAGGAAATCATGGGAGTTGATAATACAAACATGTTCTCAATTATAGGCAACTAATTATTATTGTAAAGGAACTGAGTTGGTTTATGTCTTACGGTTCTTAGGAAGAGTAGGGTCCCGGAGCCGAATCGCTTAGATTGTACAACACCTACAAGTCAACTTACTTTCCCCCTAATCACTTCTATGCATGGTCTAACAAGACTCGAGTTGGTTTATATCTTACAAGTCAAGTTAAATAGATAAGAGATGGTTGTAAATGCAAGGATTCATAGGCTTAGCATTTCATCAAACATAACATGTGCATAGGTGGACATCACAACAAGCAAGCAAATTAATTATGTCACTAGTACAGAAAGGACATTAGGCGGGTAGAAATGGCTACGGTCATGATAAATAGCCGTTGCCTATTATAAACGGCTACGGTTGTTGATAAATAACCGTGGCTAAATATTTAAAAAAACAAAAAAGGCTTCGGTCACCTAAATAACCGTAGCCAAATGTAAACTAAGGCAACGGTTCTTTATCGACCATAGCCATTTATTAAAATGAAATTTGGCGCAAAACGATATAATCTTTTCGCGCTGCTTATTATCTAAACACGTATACTCATACTCCACACTCACAACTGAATATTTTTATTTCTTAAAACAAATACTCGTCCTCTATTCTATTCTATTTCCTTAAACTCACAAACCTAATTTCCTCACTTGCTCACTATGACGAACGGCGACCACGCCACCATCCCATCACCAGCGACGACGCAGCCACCTTCACGACGCCACCACCCTCACGACGCCACCACCTGCACCACGACTTCAAGTCGTCACCATCCCCACCGCCAACCGTAATTCTGGACAATTAATCTGGTACTTTTTCTGAGCAATCAATTATTGTTTGATATATTTATTTAAATTTTTGCTTAATTTGATTTAGGGTAAGCTTATTTCGGGTTATATGCAACTGGTTTCGTGTTTTTCTTTTGGATTTTGATGGGGTATATGCAATTGTTCTGTATTGTTGTTCTTTTAGATTTAGGGTAAGCTTATTTCGGTGTGTATTGTCACTATATTTTGGTGTTATACTCATAATAATTATCGTTATTATTGAATTCTGTTCTCTTAATTTTTTTAATCATATTAGGGCTAGGTAATTTAGTTTTCTAATGGCGTTAGGAATTATGGTTGGGGGTTTTTAATCATATTAATTGAAAATTTTAGAGTAGGATTTGGGACCGGAGATGCATCTGTTTCACTCCCTCACTGCCCATCTTTACTTCCATTGTCTACAACTGAGGTGGTATAAACTGTTAATCTAATTCTAGCTTTGCCCTCTTAGATTGCCTGGGTAACATATTACAGCATGTACAATAGGAGAAAAGGGAGAGTACATGTTTTGCTCTCCATTTACATAATCTTCTTGAAGAGTAATTACCAAACTTTCACCTATAATATGAAGTCTCCTACATGCTCTCCACCTCATTTTTATTGTTCAGCATTAATTGGGTATGTATAGAAAGGAGATATAGTAAGTTAGTAACACACAACAACATACCTTATCTTCGGTGTCATCTCTCAATCATAACTTCATCAGGAGCCTTTGTTTGTTGTATCTTGTTCAATTATATTGTTCTTCCCTGTCTTAAACAATCATTTCTTCTAAAGCATGCATGCCTACCTACTGTTAAGTGACAAAGCTTCAAATGTGAATTGGTAATCTCACAAGTATTCTGACACTTGAATTTTTTTTCCCGGATAAATGTTTGATTCCTAGGTTGCCCTTCTTTTGTTTCACCGATTCTTGTTTAAGACGGTTTTAACTTAAGACGACTCTTGTAACATATTAAAATAGAAATGGAAATGAAAAGCCGTGGTGAGGCGACTTAAAGTTTATACTAGTGATGAATTATATTAAAACTTTGTGAGTTTTCAGTTAAGGACTTAGAATGTAACTCCGTTAACTTATTCTTAGTTATCAATTCTCTAGTGTTATCATGGTCATAAGGAAAATCTGTCAAAAAATTTCAAGCTGAACTTAGAGAGGTCCAAAAGTTCATCTAAGCTTAAACTAGATTATAATCTTGTCTTCTTGAAACCCCTTTCGCAATCCATCGTAACATTTGTAAATTATATTATTTTTTAAAGAGCATAGTAAGGTCATCCTAGTTTTTCTTCATTTACGATATTTCACTAAATGAGTATGTTGTATCAATTATTTTGTCATTTACGAACTACTTGTATATTATTTGTTCAAATATTATATGACAAAAGTAGAAACCATTGGAACTTAAGAGGTAGAATCGTATTTAAAGTTTTGGTCGTTAATATGTAATCGGCTTACCGCAACGGTCTATTTTTGGGTCTAACGAAGTTTGAGTCGAATTTTTCAGATTTTACTCACCTTAGTTTTGTCGTTTGGGCCTCCAAACGGTTTATCATAGCGGTCAAGTTTGCAAAATTTAGTTGATTATAGTCTGTTATACATGTCTAACGAGTTTAGTGAGCTAAATTTGAGGCTGGTACACGATTTCGGTAAAACGTTTTAAGGGTTACACTTTAGGGGGAAAAATGTTGGTTTGAATATGAGTGAATTCTAAATTTTTACATTAACTTAGAGTAACCCATTTTATAAAAGAATATTGATTTTACTATTCACTTCATCAAATTTTAATCAACAAATTTGTTTTGAGGTTAACAAATAGCACGTGCAAATTTAGCACATCGTCACTTTTGGCGTATTACTTAACGGAATATGGACATGAGGTCCTTAACGGAAAAGAATAATAACTTAGGTCCTTATATGAAAAAATAAGTAAAGTTTAGTCCCATATCTTATGCTTAACTCGCACAACCATGGCCTAGATTGTAATAGAAATAGTCAACTTTATTTTTAATGCATTTTTGCTGTAAATGCTTCAAATTGAGCAGTGTTAACACATGAATCAAATGTATCTTGGTATTGCGTATTAAAAAAAAGGGGGAGTGACCGAGTCTCTCTATCATTTCTAGTCTTTAATTTAATTACTTCTATAACCTTAATGAGCTGTTCATGAAATTAAAGGTCCACACACTTACGCAAATTCCTCATATTTGACATTTTTTCAAGATTTTAATTGGTTGGCAATCATACTATGTTATTTGTTGATTAAATGTGTTGTTCTTCAATCTTTTATTGCTGTAGTAATAAACTTTCTTTTCTCTATGTTATTTGTTGATTAAATGTATTGTTTTTTTATGTTTTTAGAGATGGACCGAAGTTGGATGTATAATATGAAACGCTCTACTCTCGAGTTTAGGATTTTAGTGAAGGAGATCTTTGTGAAATGTGCGGCTGAGAATGCAATTAAAAAAGGAGAGACACGCATATTATGCCCTTGTATTGATTGTGAAAATTTAAAGAAAGTTTTAACTCCTGATATATGTGTTGAGCACTTAGTTTTACGTGGGTTTATGAAAGACTACACACGTTGGATATTTCATGGAGAGTCTATCGTTTCTACTCAAACTGAAGCGGGTGGAGAAGAGAGAGCAACATTTGTTATTGATGATGACGATATTCAAAGGGATCGGATAGATGACTTGATTGAGGATGTGCAAGTTAATTTTGAGGATGACCAAAAGGTTTTGGAGAGTTTGCTTAGTGATGCGGAGAAACCTTTATATCCTAACTGTAATAAATTTACTCGATTGTCTGCAGTTATGAACTTGATGTCTTTAAAAGTGGAAAATAAGTGGAGTGATAAGAGTTTTACATCATTATTAGAACTCTTAAATGACATACTCCCGGAAGATCATGTTCTTCCGAAATCCACTTATGAGGCTAAGAAAATTATGTGCCCAATAGGATGTGACTATGAAAAAATTCATGCATGTCCAAAAGACTGCATTTTGTACCGCAAAGAATATAAGGATTTGCACGAGTGTCCTAAATGTGGTACATCACGATATCGATTAAAAGATAAGGACGATGATTCTCCACAGAAGAAAGGCTCTGCTGCAAAAGTGGTTTGGTATTTATCCATAATACCAAGATTTAAACGATTATTTGCCAATCTAATTGATGCGAGGAACTTAAGGTGGCATGCCGACATCAGAAAAAAGGACGGTAAACTTAGACATCCAGCAGATGCCCCTCAATGGAGAACTATTGATAGAATGTTTCCAGAATTTGGTGATGAAGCTAGAAATTTACGACTTGGCCTTTGTACCGACGGGATGAACCCATTCTCTACTTTGAGTAGCCAACATAGCACGTGGCCTGTCCTTCTTTGTGTTTATAACTTGCCCCCTTATTTGTGTATGAAGCGCAAATAATTGATGTTGTCACTTCTTATCCAAGGACCAAAGCAACCGGGTAATGATATAGATGTATATCTAGAGCCCCTCATTGATGATTTGAAATTACTGTGGAATGAAGGAGTAAAGGTGTATGATGCAGTTGCCAAAGAAGATTTCACCTTGCGTGCTATGTTATTATGTACCATAAATGATTTTCCTGCATATGGTAATTTGTCTGGTTACTCAGTGAAAGGGAAAAAGGCATGTCCAATATGTGATGACGCAACCGTAGCTCCTCGGCTCACCTATAGCCGCAAGAATGTTTATACTGGCCATCGAAGATTTTTGTCTCGATACCACCCTTATCGTAGGAAGAAGAAGGCATTCAATGGAGAGAACGAGAGTGGAATGGCACCTATTCCACTAGAGGGAGATGAAGTATATGAACAAGTCAAAGATATTAGTGTTGTTTTTGGAAAGCCTAATAAATTTGAAAAGAATGCTAAATATAAGAAGAAGTCTATATTCTGGAATCTTCCATATTGGAAACACATGTCAGTGAGACATTGTATAGACATCATGCATGTAGAAAAGAATGTTGCCGAAAGTCTTATCGGGACTCTGCTTAACATTCCAGGAAAGACTAAAGATGGCTACAAGGCAAGAAAAGACATCGAAGAAATGGGAACAAGGAATGAGCTAGCACCTCAAGAGAAAGGGAAACGTGTATATCTTCCTCCCGCTTGTTACACATTGTCTAAGATGGAGAAATCTATTATATGTGAGTGTCTTCGTGGCATTAAGGTACCACATGGATATTGTTCAAACATGAAAAATCTTGTTTCCATGAAAGATTTGCGGCTGATTGGACTAAAGTCTCATGACAATCATGTGCTAATGCAACAATTTTTACCTGTGTCGATTCGATCCGTTTTACCAAAACCTGTGAGAGTTGCTATTACAAGGCTGTGCTTTTTCTTTAATGCAATATATAGCAAGGTGATTGATCCTGACACACTAGACAAGCTGCAAGCTGATATTGTTGAAACCTTGTGTCAATTCGAGATGTATTTTCCCCCTTCTTTCTTTGATATTTCGGTGCATTTGGTTGTTCATTTGGTTAGAGAGGCTAAACTTTTGGGTCCCGTACGTTTAAGAGATATGTATGCATTTGAGCGATATATGGGAGTTTTGAAAGGGTACACTACCAATAGATATAGGCCAGATGCTAGTATTGTCGAAGGATACATAGCAGCAGAGGTTATAAGATTTTGCACCGACTATCTCGGTGTGCAACCGTTTTGGGTGTCGAAGTCTCGACATGAAGGGAGGCTTGAGGGTAAAGGTACTATCGGAGCG
Source organism: Silene latifolia (assembly GCF_048544455.1). Classification (NCBI taxonomy): domain Eukaryota; kingdom Viridiplantae; phylum Streptophyta; class Magnoliopsida; order Caryophyllales; family Caryophyllaceae; genus Silene; species Silene latifolia. The sequence goes on along the minus strand of NW_027413661.1, from coordinate 2,341,979 downwards.
AAATGGGTATCACTTGTCCCAAGAGCTTAATGATGCTCACTTTCTTGTCTTACAACATCCGTGAAGCTCATCCTTACATAGAGGAGCACATGAGAATATTGAAGTTAAAATACCCTAAAAAAAATTACAAGTGGTTGGTTGAAGAACACAACAGGTCTTTTGTGAAATGGTTTAGGGTTAAAGTACTTGATGAGTTATCGTGTACACCAAATGAAGTTGGTGAAACTGTTAAATGGTTAGCTTATGGCCCCAATATCAAGTAAAATCATATGAAGGTTATGATATTAATGGGTATTGTTTTTATACCAAGCGTCAAGATAACAAGAGTACAATGCGAATAGTGGAGTTACTTTAGTAGCTTCTTCTACTCGAATTTAGCAAAGGTACACCTACTTGTAATCAAATGTCATATTATGGGATTATTGAGGACATATGGGAACTTCAAGATACAACATTCATGATTCCATTGTTTAAATGCAAATGGGCGAAAAATAAGAAAGGTGTTCGTGTAGACGAGTATGGCTTCACACTGGTTGATTTTAGTACGCAAGGTTACAAGAATGAGCCTCTTATTATGGCTTCGCAGCAAAACAAGTGTTCTATATTTCAGATCCAAATAATGATAAGTGGTGTGTTGTACTTCAAGGAAAGAGACGTATTCTTGGAGTGGATGATGTAGTGGACGAGGAAGAATATGATGAATTTGATGATATTCCTCCATTTTCGGAGGGTTTGCCTTCAATGCCTGTTGAAGATAACTTGGAAACTAATTATGTACGAGTGGATCATAATGAGGGTATCTGGGAAGATAGAGATCAAGCAGGAAATTAATATTATGGTTATTAAAGCAAAAATAATTGATAATCATATGCTTTTTAATACTATAACATGTTTACTATAATATTTTCAGGTTTTACTACTTTATATTGTTTATTTATTTTTTGTAATGATTAGTAATTTAATTAAACCAAGCACCGTTAAAACAACTAGATGAACATCCCACGCCCCCATTATCTTATGATTAACATGCAGCTTGATTCTTTCCACAACCACATCAGGTCTTCTTGTCTTTATCTTGACACTCTGTCATTCCACAAAGCATAACAAGATGCGTTCTTCATACTCCAAACATTGTTATATTGACTATGTTTTACTGTATAGGTTTTGAACGATGGAGGATCATGATTCTTCAGGTGGAGATAAGACAAATGATAATTCAGGTGGAGATAAATCAAAGAAGCAAACTCAGACAAAGAAACGAACTCGAGGACCCACTACTTTAAAGAAGGAGGAGGATAAAGGTCCGTTTCTTCTAAGGTGGGATAAAGCTGGTTTTCCAACGGGGAGGTACGCTTCTAAATTTGCAAGCTATTGTGGTAAGAAGGTTCGATGTCAAGTACCTGAATCAGAGTATCAGAATCAGAGTACTGAAAATGACCATATTGCTGCCACTTGAATCCCTTGCTGAGGTGCCTAAAATCAGCCACTTTTTATGAATCATTTCTGAAGCAACTCTCTTTATTACACAATTTTTAGTCTGAATCTGATTCAAGCTATAGTTAATCGAGCAGGTCATCCTAGATTCACCAACACACAAGAATATGAATCACCTCATGCTTAGTCTGTTCTGGATACAAACGAACTTGGAGGGTAGAATACATTAACTGACATTTGGTTACGAGTTTGGTGATACTGACTCAATACGTTTCAATGAATTAATTAAAGTACATCAAAACGTTGTGTCCTTTTTTGGATGCAAACGAACTTGACCCTAACTGACCTGTATGTGAATTCTCTGTCCAAATGCGGGTAACAAGTAATGTCTTGTTGATTTGTTGTCATTAGTGTTGGCAAAATACACTTTTTGCGGTAAACTGATTGTTATAGTGTGAATCTACGAGGGCAGCCGTGTTTTAAATTCTGAAGCAAGTAATGGTTTGGTCATAACTTATGAGGTCATCTTACAATTTCTTTATCGCAGGCAAAATATTTAGTCGATGAGACACACAAGAAAGATGTACTAATCAATTGTGGAGCAAAGTGGAGAGATTTTAAGGGTAAATTGACTAGAAAGTACATTCGAAATAAACATCCAAAATATGACTCCCCGGCTGATTGTTATAGTTTCATTGAGCCTGCTGATTGGGAGAAATTTAAATCTTACCGAGAGTCGGATGAATTTAAGGTGATATATGTCATACTTATTTTTTTTTCGGGTAATCATTATCATCTGAAATAATTCCGTAATTCTTATTCTGAATATATTTCTACTTTATTTTCTTTTATTGTAGGAGAAGAGTAAAAAAGCCGTCGAAAGTGTAAAGCATAATGAGCATCCTCATATAATGGGTAGACGGGGATACAATCAAAGGATTCCTGAGTGGATAGCTTCATCTTCAAATTCTGATGAAGTTATTGATCGTAGTTGGTATTGGATAAAGGGAAGGACTAAGTCATCAGAAGGGGAAATTCCAAATGAGAAGATTCAAAAAGTTCAAGAAGAAATGGTATACTCTTGATACTTAACTTTGTTGAAATTCTTCACTAACAACTTCTTCCTTTGACTTGATATTTTATTTATAATCCTTTATGTTATTTTTTTAAATAATAATTCAGGTTGAATGGCGAAAGAAGGTAAAGTCAGGAGAATTTATTCCTCATAGATATGATGATGTCTTGTCACGTAGTCTAAAAAAGAAGGAACATTCTGGTCGAGTGAGAGGTTTCCCTGGCGGAGTTACTATCAAGGATGTGTTTGGTACTTCACATGGATCTTCTCATAGGGATGTGGAGATTTCTGATCAACAAGTGGCCGAAATAACTGAAAGAGTGCGGAATGATACTATAAAGTCCTTAAGCTCTCTAATTCGACAGGGAGGCCCGACAAGAGGTCAGTGGGTATGTTGAAGCTAATGGGCTTAAAGGTACCTGAAAATATGGATGAACTCAAGGTAGTCAATCCGCGAATCCGGAGAAAAGCATAGGGATAAGCAAAGAAAGACAATCAAAACAAAATCCTCCCCGAAATTAAGGTGTGTGACTAAAATATTTTGGGATAGAAAAGTCTACTTACATAGTTACATATATAGAATTAAACTTTGTCTTTAAACCTTGCATAAAACTATAGTCTGCCCTGGATGAATGGAAAATGCGCAACCTGAACTTGAGCTCACTGAGTCAGTCACTTGATTGAATAATATTGAGCATGTGATTGAATAATATTGAGCAGACAAAGTACTACTACTGACCTTAGTTATATATATTGTATTATCTTTATTAACAAATAAAATCTTCCGATATTGTAGGACCCAACCAAGTGTCGCCTAGCTTGTGTTCATGATGGAAAGACTTTCAATGTTGCCATAGGTACAGTTTACCCATTAGAAGATAGTAATCTGGTCATTCATGGTACACCGCTACTAATTGGTAATGCAAGGGTTTCCATTGATAAAATTTTGGAAGGTACGCCCACTTCCTTTTCCTACGCAATATCATGAACGTGTAGGTGACGCAATAGGAAGTTTTGTTCAAAGGGGTCAGGAACTAATCATTGTTGGGGAGGTACAAATAATATATATATATATATATATATATATATATATATATATATATATAGTGGCGGGATCCGGTGAGGACGGCTAAATATTTGAGGATTGAGGATTGCAATACAATATCACGGGTTCTTCAATACAATATCACGAAAAAAATCAGACTTGTCCAAAAAAAAAAAAATTTATAAAAAAAAAAAATTCTTTTTTTTTTTTTTTTTTTTTTTTTTTTTTTTTTTCGTGTGATATTATTTCAACAACCTGTGATATTGTAATGAATATCACGAAAAAATCGATTGTCGAAAAAAAAAAAAAATTTATAAAAAAATTTTTTTTTTTTTTTTTTTTTTACCTATTTTTTTTTGTGATATTGTTTCGAACAACTGTGATATTGTATTGAATATCACGAAAAAAATCAGACTTGTCCAAAAAACAAAAAAATTTTATAAAAAAAAAAGATTTTTTTTTTTTTTTTGCGCAGCTATTTTTTTTCGTGTGATATTGTTTCGAACAACCTGTGATATTGTATTGAACAACCTGTGATATTGTAACGAAATCCTCAATCCTCAAAAAGATAGTGTATCCTCACATGATCTCATTCCCATATATATATATATATATAACTTCAATTAAGTTCACTTACATGTATTTTTTTATTATTTGGTTTTATTAATAATGACATTTTTAAAACAGGAGTCTTCTACTAGTGGTAATCTATCAGTCGCTAGTAAGGGAAAACAAGTGTCGAAAAGTTCTGGCATCAAATCACCAATCAAGCCCAACTCTAATGAGTATATATCACGTATGGGTATAGAATGTCAGAAGTTACATGATTACCTAGCCTTAATGCGGCCTGAGACAAAGGTGTTTGAAGTTGTACTCCCGTCGAAGATATTTCATTTCAAGGAGGATAAATCCTTGACTGTCACCGAAGAAGATATCATGCAACTTTTTCGAATGGCCTTTTTAAATGTGTCATCTATTCAAGTGTGGATGCTGTAAGTTATATATTAATTTATTTTACATTTATGGTCGACTTGTTAAGAGAAGGAACAAAATGATAAGGGAAACATGGATGAAAAAGATATTTAATGTTGGTAAGGCCGATGGGAGAGAGTACAGTACTGCATACTTAATTGTGCTGCAACCAATACAGAGAGACAATTTGACTGTAAAAATATCACAAAAAGGATCTTTTACTTTTATTGCCAACTTGCTTTTGAAATCCTTGTTGTCAGATGTCCATTTTTTTTATAGCTCACAATCATCACATTGATTTTGTTCATCTTCATATTTGAGGGGTTGTTTTCATGTGTATAAATGTTTTTACAAAAGCTTTGTGAGGAGCAGAATCATGAAGGGATGTCCGGTGTTGGATTTTTGTGCCCGACAATCATGTCTCAAATGGGAAAAGATAAAATAGTCAATGATGAAGTAATGAATTACGTGGAGTGCAGCTTGCTTAAGATGCGTGGTGTTCGTATCATATTTGCTCTATTTTGTCAAGGGTTAGTCTTATCTTTTTTGTCTGTTAGTTTTGTTTTTAGCAATTGATTAATGGGCACCAATTGTGTTGTTGAATCTAGTAAAACTCCCCTTGTTGATTCACAACCAGCTATTTAGCTAGTTTAAAAGGGATGATTCCCAGGATTATTTTAGATCTTTAGCAAGTTTGGAAGGGTATATAAATATGTCTTGTTTTGACCAAGAATTCGTTGATCTTGAACAACCGAGTTGCGCATCCGTAGAGAAATAGAATTTTCTGATTGGTGGTTAATTTGCTATCCACAAAGGTCTGCCCACTGAATGGTCATCGAACGAACCTTTTTCATGTCTGTTTTGTTGCTTAGAGTGTGGAGTTCCTAACATCCCGTAATTCAGTCTGCATCTAGCTAACCTCTTCTCCTGGACTGTTAGGAGTTAGGACTAACTTTGTGGAATTTTTTTTTTTACCTTTATTGGACAGAGATCACTGGTTTCTAGCCGTTATTTGTCCGTTGATTCATGAGGCCTATTTCTGTGATCCAAAGGCAACGTCAAAGCGAGATGTCTCTTTTAAGCACTTGATACAGATGTAAGTATTTACACATTATCTTTGCATGTACTGGTAGGTAGTATGCATGATTACGGTGTAAGAAAAGAGAGATACTCAAGAGTAGAAAAGATAATGGTATGGGTCATATTTTAAGGAGTATTTTTCGTCAGGGTGTGTGGTGATTGCTTAGGAGTATATTTCATCAGATTTTAAGGACATAACATATTCAAAATACTTTGTCCGTTTTTTCCTATATTTGGTTAGTTGACGATTGAAAAAAAGAATGAGATGAACGAGTGATAATGGCTAATGACTAACTAATACCTTTTTTTTTTCTTTTTTTTTTTTGCTCTTTCGAGGCGCAGTGCTTTTCGATCTTTTAGGGCTCAAGCAGGTTCCACATTGAAATCAGGCTTATCAATGAAATGGAGTAACATTGATGTAAGTCCATATCAATTATAAAATATTATTTGTCTTAACATTATTGTTGGTACTTTCCTTCTATATTAATTACTTCCTTTTTGCGTTGATTCTAGTTAAATATGTTGTTGGTGGTAGTTTGTTTGCTTATGGTGATTTTTGTTTTGTTTAATGTTTTTCTAATAAATGTTTTTGGTACATGTACAGTATCATCAACAAACTCGAAGCACAGAGTGTGGCTATTATGTGATGCGGTACATGTTAGATATAGTGAGACACTACCAGAACATTAAAGATCATAAGAAGGTATTTTTCATTCTATCTAGCTAAGGTATACTAGTCAAAATATAGGTTTAAATATTGAACTTTTGTTTTTTTTTTATTCTAATAAGCACTTTGATTTATTAATAGTGGTTTGGATCAAAAGCTTCTTATACGATTGAAGAGATCAACGAGGTTCGAGACTTGTGGGCTACTCACTTTATGGACAATCTTCTTTAGTAATTATGTATTGGCACGAAAATCGTTATTGGGTGTAGTTTTGAATTTGTAGCGGATAATGGCATAAGAATGACTCTTGTACGGTTACTTTTGGAAGTTTAGCGGAAAATCTTCTTTAGAAATTATGTATTGGCACGAAAATCATTATTATATTGTCTAAGTCATTGGATTTATTTTGAGTTGCAAGAGGTTTAGCATATTGCAATAACATCTATTATGACCGTCTATAATATATAGCCTGTACGAAATTAAAAAAAAAAATTAATATGATTTACGGCTACGGTTAAAAGATAAAACCGTAGCCTTATATAAGCATATGGCAACGGCTATTAAGAAACAACCGTAGCCTTATATCACCTATGGCAACGGTTAACAGATATAACCGTAGCCTTATATACACATATGGCAACGGTTTTGGCTAGTAACCGTAGCCAAAAACACACATTTGGCTACGGCTAATGACCGTAGCCGTTGGTTCTTGATCTAAGGCAACGCCCCGATTTACTACGGTTGTGGAACCGTGGCCAAAAGTGCTTTTTAACCGTAGCCAAATGCAGTTTCTGTACTAGTGTGTGAACATATTAGATTAAGCATGAATCAATCCCTATGTTGGTTTCCCTAATTATCCATTAACCCTAGCTAAGAGACTACTCACTCATTATCAAGCTTAACATGCTAACAAGGTTGTCAATCATATTAACAAGGCAAAACATGATGAACAAGTAAGAAAGATTAACAATAATTAAAACAAGGATTAAGAGAATTATACCTATGGAGATTCCAAAATAATAATGTAAAGAATAATAGAAGTACTTGATGATTGATGGAAGGTTGTCAATCTCCCAATAAACCCAAATGATCTTCTAATTACCCAATAATAAACTTGAATTACTCAATAATAAACTTGAACAATAATTAAAGGAAAGATTAATGTGTGATTTGTGGAAAGATTAAAGAGTAATCTATTCTAATCTACTCCTAATGAAAGCTTAACCTAATCTAAAGAAGGATTGATTTAATCTAATGAAAACTTGATGGTTTGATTATTACAAATGGGGTATATATAGTAGTACATCATTAGGTTAAGCAAGGGTAAATTAGAAAATAACAATGCTAATTGTTGAGTAGGGAATCGCTCCTCTCAAGAAAAGATGCGGGTCTCCTTTTTGCTAGTCTTTGAAAAATATGCGCGGATCATGGTTCACGTAGCAAGGAAAAACTTCTTGTCCAGCAATACGCTCCTCCCGTGCTGTAAATGAGCATCCTGGGCTTTAACCCGAGCGGGTTGAATTTGTCCCGAGCAGGTTGATCTGTATCATGCCTTACTTGAACTCGGATTGTAAAACGGACGTCATTTCCTCATCCGGACTCCTATTGGAGTGATTCAAAAGCCTAGATCACTTGATTTTTCGACGCCGTTTCATTTAGCATACTTTCAGAGCCAAAGAAGCAACCTTTAGTTTGGTTTTCAAGCAATTTCTTCTTGCAATGTCTTCCTTCTCGTCATCCTTGCATTTTAGCCTAAGATGCCTCTATATACTCTTTATTTCTACTTCCTTGGTCATCATTCTTGCCTCCTATTCATACTTAGTCCATCAAATATCTTCAACAAGCTTCCAAATATGCATGAAAGACGGGAATTTCCGCCTTATTATCTCCTTTCCTATAAAACATATAAAATGCACTAGGAAAGCAAAATAGAAAGCATTTGACGGATAAAATGGCTATGGAATGTTATAATAGTATGTAAAATAGGCTCAATTAGGGGACTAAATGTGCGCAATTATGAGTCACATCAGAGACCATACAAATCAAGGTAATTATATTCAAACTAAAAATAAATGTCATATATACAAGACTCAAGTTGGTGACCCCAATCATTTCTCAATTCCCGATTGAAATACACATTTAGAAACTAGTTTTGACTAGTGTCCCAAACCATTTGATTGGGAATCTCTTGGTGGGTACGAATCTTGTATCCAAAGCAAGACAATTCATGACTTTTCCTTGAAAAGGATTATGAATAGAGAAAGATAATAGCCCTATTTACACTTTAAAGTGTATGGTCGGATACATTTTCAATCAAAAAAGTTTATTACTTCTTCATCTCTAATTTTACCAACGAACTTGGTAGATACTTGGTATCCACTTAATGAGGTAAGAAGAGAAATTCTTTGAATAAGTTCAATGAATGTTTAAAAATTATCAAAACCTAGAGATTATAAAACCAAAGTTTTAGTACTTTGTTAAAATAGGAAACAATAATGTGAAGTCTTTTATTTGCACCAAAAGGAGTGTGATATGGTATCACAAGTTCACTTTCATTATGATATGATTGAATCTTTACAATAAAGTTTGAGGTAGTTTCTGTTATAAAAATTTGTCTCGCATTTAAATTTCCACTAAATCAAAACATAATTAAAGCAGTCATCTACCTTTCATATGAGATATGGTTAGGCATGGTACCGAAATTGTAGCTTGTTTCGATAGTAAACATGTGCTCTCTCTTCCTACATGATCACGAGAACAAAGGGTTGGTGGCTCGTGATGTTGTCTGTTAAAGAAAAGAGGATTATTTCTTAAAGACAGAGTGGGAGAAAATGTTCAAGAGCCGCAATCTGAGAATAAGACGTAAGAACATGTTCCTTCTTAGTTAAAATAAGTAATTATTTCTTCGAAACCAAAGTTGACAGGAGTCATGTTACCTTTTGAAAGTAACAATCGTGCAGCTTATTAAGATGCTTTATCAAGTCTTAATACCACAAGAGTCCGAAATAAGCATAAACATGAAAATTTTTATTTAGCTTGGTTGGTTGGTGGCAAAAGTTTTTTTTTTTTCACGCAACAACAACGCTTCATTGTATTCGGATATGATTTAATATAGTTGGATTTTAAAATCATCTTGCATGAGTTTTGTAAATCGTAACTATCCTAAGGTAGGATACGAATATAAGAAGAAATCTTAAGTACAAGTTAAGCAGTTGAATTGTAAGTTGTGATCATGTGATAAACTTTTCTCGAATTGTCGAGTAGTTTTGTTTATACATGAAGTTTAGTGGGAGTAGGGTGGTATTATTAGTCTTATATGTGAATGACATATTGATCATTGTGAATGATGAAAGACTTAGGAGAGGAATAATACATCTCTAAGGTATCCAGACCTATAAAGATAGTTCTAAGAGGATATTAGCGTTAAATGAATATTTTTATATTGATAAGAGTCTGGACAAGTTCAAAGGTATTGAACATGTAGAAATTGAATCCACTTGCTTCCGCTGCGGGGACTAATTCATTAAGCTATTATGTATCACCATTCTTATAATTCGTATACTTAGAGTATGGCGAGAAATTAAAATCGAATCTTTATGAAAGTCAATATATAGCCATATAGTCTATCCATTAGTACTAAAGAAGCACTAATGATATGTCTTCTATGTCTCATATGTAGATAACATATTATTCATTGAGAATGATGGGCCAATACTCTATTCCGTGAAGAAGTGATCGGGAGACTAGGAAGAGGTGCACGACATCTTTAGTATCCAAATCTATAGTGATAGATAAGAGAGGATAAGTGTGTAGAAATAATCATTGGATTTATGTGCAATAAGTTACACAAAAACACAATTCTAAACACACAAAGATGGTTAGAGAACCATCTTGGCTATATTATTTAAGGAGGATATTTGCTAGAAACGTCTTAAGTAGTTGAACAATGAGATGTACACAATGGAAATTGAGAACACCTACAATAATGAGATATGCAAGAAGGAAGGAATGATATTAGGATTCGGTTTTGTGAATTCGAGGAACTATGGTAGTTCGTTCCAATAACCGAAGGTCCTATCCCTACTCACTGTGTGGACAGTGGGAGCTATTCTAAGGCAAGATAGCCTATGTCTAGATTGGATCTAGACACATATACTCAAAAGGTTTTTATAATAAAGATTATACATAACAAAGGGAAATAGTATATAGTAAGGTTAGTAAAGTGCAAAGTGTTGCTAAGACTTACTAACCAAAGCCTTTTCATAGGCTTAGCATGATAAGTCATGCCATATCCATTGAATTGAGATAATCAACTATATACAAAATTAAAAGTGAATTATAGATTATGTAGTAATTGATATTGTATCAATTTTACATATGTGATAATGCATTCATTGTTTGAGTTTTATACAAAACTCTTTTCTTTAATACTTTGTTTTTCCAAATAGGTTGTCAAGACAATATTGAACCCTATCTAAGTGAACTGGATTAACATAATATTGGCCCCTAGTTACTTATATGAGATGACGTCTCCAAGTGACTAGAGTGTGATACGATTGATGGCAAGTTCAAGTGCCATAGAGTCATAAGAGATTACTAGTCGATCATATAAGCAGACTGTATGAGACACTCTGTCGGGCAGTGACTGCTTATAGAGTTCTGGTAATTTTATGTAGCCTGGTCGTGGCGAGAGCTACTGTAGTATTCTTTTGAGTCGATTCTTTGACCGGAGACTGTTCGCCCAAGTCAGCACAGTTTTTGATTGAGTTTGATTTTTGCCCCATGCCATTCTGTCAAAAGGGGTGAGTATGCATCTTTTGGGACATGATGAAATGTGGGTGTACGAAGGGAATAGTGCGATAGGAATTGTCCACCCCTTGTCAGGGTTATTTGAAATCTCAAGGCCACTCGAGGAGTAGTGAACTGGAACTGCGTGGCAACGCTCGGAAAGTATCTACGGTAGATAATTCCGGTCAAACAGTTGCACTCCCGATCGAGGAAACCACTCTAGATATGATCAAGTACAAGTACGACCTGCAAGACACCTTGCATTGAGTGGGAGATTGTAATAGAACAAGAGAATTGGTGACCCACACTTGTCTCGGACAAGTGGGAGATTATTGGAGCATGTGTCCTTAACAATGATGCGATCACATTATTGAAACTCATGATAAGAATACGTAAGGGACGATTCAATATATATAGTCAACTGATCAACATTAATCGGTAATGATTGGCTAACTAGAGTTTGACATTACTGTCGTTTGACGGTGGTGGTCAGTTGATCCCTTAAGGTCACACCTAAAGGACGATTTCCGCAATTGTAAAGTTAATCGATTGTATGCCGATACAGATTGATTAAATCCTTAAATTGAACAAATTGATATATAAGAGAGAATATTATATCTTATTGTAATGTGATTAAATAAGATTCAGTTTAGTAATTAATATGTTATATTACTAAAATTGATTAATGTTCATGAAACATTTGAGATAAGAGTAATTAGTTAATCATAATTACAAAATGTTGTAGATTATATTAACTAGACTTAATTTGATCCATTTTATTTACATGTAATTGTGAGTTACTTGTTAATTTGTTAAATGTAATTTTATTTATACATTATGATATTTAATTAGTTAAATATGCATTATTATGTCTAATGACATGTTACATGTCACATGTCACACAAATTACAAATGACAAATTACAAAGATAAAATGGAGGTCCATTTTATGTGTAAAAACCGGTTTTATGGGTGGCAAGTGGGCTTTGATGGTTTTGTTTTTTTTAAATGATAAAAATAGACATCATGATGATCATCTTACACAACTATTCACTAGCTATTATTTTGAGAAGACAAAAAGCAATTGCATGGCCCTATTTTTAGGGCAAAAACCGGTCACCCCCTATTATATAGATGAATATGTTCTCATTTTATAAGGTAGTGGTCTTTTGATACTTATCGCTATTCTTTTATATAGATTCTCTCCTAAAATACATAAATTAGTTTATGTAATAAATTTTTTTTTTTAATTTAGATCTAATATCACAAATATATTACTAAGTGTGTAGTAATTTTATTGGATCAAAATTTAAGGTTCACTACTCTTATTATCTAGTTAATAATACATGTAGTATCGAGGGATAGTCTCCGTGCAACTAAGAGGAGGTATTCCACATTGAATACTTGATGATTTTGGAGGATCATCCTTTTACTAATAGCTCCAAGAGAAGGAGTCTCTTGTGGTGCCCTATTTTCAACCATACAACAATGTAAGGAGAATTGTTTTTCTTCTTAATCTTCTTATTTTGTATAATTTCATTTTGCATGCAACTAGATCCAAGAGATAAATTAATGTGTAATTTATAAAATCTATTAAATAAGTTTAATAGGGGTTTTAGAAACTTTCACCGAGGAGTGCCAATAAGTTGGCTGATGACACGGCTGTTGCAACCCTATCAAAAATAAAGCCAACTGGCTCTAACTAATGCAGCAGAGGCAAGTCGGGTATCGAATCCACTGGGAAATGGGAGTTTGGTCTGCTAACTAAGTCTGCCTAAGTAACCGTTCTTGGAGGTTTTGAGTATTATGGTTCTAAACAACAGAGATAGAGAGAAAGAGAGCGCGAAAAGAAATAAGGAATAAACTTTAATGAAATTAACTGGTAAAGAGAAGCAGCTAGGACAGTCGGTTCACCATGGTTTCTAGGAGTCCAATCTAGGGTCAAACGTCGGCATAAACTCGGTCTGTAGGGTAATAAAAAGGTCCTCTCGGTCCGCTATTCGCCCTAAAATATTACTAACTTAGCTTTCACCCTCATTAGAATGTTCTAATGTTCATCGCAAGCCTTACCCCTTCTAATCTCTCGATCTAGGTCAAGGTGTACCAAATCAATTAGTTAAATGTGTCGACTCAAGCAACTAATCGCTATTAAAAGCAATTAACAACACAGACACAAATTATACCGAACCGTAATCACCTATTCATAATCTCCCTAATTACCATGGATCCCCTTATGTCCTATCATAAGAGAATTAGCTATGCATAATTATGATGAAGAAACTAATAATAACAAATAAAACAAACAGATTCAACATGATGATAAATTGTTAAACAAAATAAGGGGAAGAACAATAGAGGGAAAGATGAAAAGAACAAGAGTAAGAATTGCAATAATAATTAATTGAAATAAATAAACGAAATACCGATTACAAGAGAATTCCAAGCAATGGGGAATTTTGGTCTAAGAGTAAAGTGCTAAGAGAGAATAAGAGAGAGGGAAGATCCCCCTGTCGTTGCCTCCCTTCCTTTATTTATTCCCAGTTACAAATTAAAATATCCGAAAGATGTTAAAAGATTGCGTAATAGAGTAAACCTCTCGATCGAGTAGAATCAAACTACTCGATCGAGGACAATAGACGGCAAACATCTCGATCGATTACAAGGAATACTCGATCGAGGAACATAGAGAACACTCCTCTCGATCGAGCACAGTAAAGCACTCGATCGAAGGTCTTCAATAGGATAGTTACTCAATCGAACGGTTTAGACAACCAATCTTGGTCGATCGAGCGTAACAACATTTTATAAGCGTACATCAACTCAGAGCATCCTCCGAGGCCACGTCACGTATCCTTAGGTAATAATTTCCGGGCTCCGATTCTTCTTTCTCCAAAATAAATGCAAACGGGACAAGTTTGGGCTCGATTATACTCCTTCCAGCTCATTCCTGTAATTAATACAAGATAGACCAAAGTAGACTATTCGGGGGCATTTGTAGCTAGTTGCCACATAAATAACACACAAGTGCGTGTAAATATAGGGGAAAAACCATATATAAAATACACACATCAAATCTCCCCAAACCAAACCTTTGCTTGTCCCCAAGCAAACTACAAATGCAACTAAAAGCAGCTAGTGGAACGAGACCAACTTACCAGCTACAAATCGTCCACCCAAGCCAATTTAATGCAGCAAATAACAAAGTAGCAAAAGGTCAAGTGCAAACGAGTTAAATCAATGTTTTAAACTATTGAACTGTCGACCTTGTAAGACTCATAAATATCGGACTCTCACGGGTCGCTCATCCCAAAAATTAAGCACAACGTGAGTATAATTGTATGAGATAGAAAGAAGTAAAGACGATCACCTAACTCGACCTATAAGAACATGCATGCAGCTAACATGAAACTGATTTCTACTGACCAGACATATGCATTCCAACCAATCAGGACTAAGACACACGCCGAGGACTTACATATAATGTGAGGTGAGGTAATTGGGTAAGAAGGGGCAAAATAAATTTGGATAAGTGGAGGTAAAGCCAAGCTAGTACAACCATAACCAAATAGTAAACTCATTCTGCTTCGCTACTTAATACAAAACATAAAACCGTGCCATTGTGGCAAAGCATCACTCACATAATCAAGAGCTTCCCCATGAAAAATAATGATAAGCATGGGAATATTATTCAACGATCCTTTTCCGTATGGTTTTTCTTTCATTTTCATCATTTTTTATCTTTCATATTTCTTTTTCAATCTTTTCCATTTCATTTTTCTTCTTTTTCATTCATACCACCAACTTCAACTCTTTCAAAGCGAGCCAAATTGACATGGATAACAGCATACTCGCAAAAAGCACTGAACTAGCTTGACAGGGCAGGCTAAGTTTGGATGTAGTTAGGGGATCAAAAGGCAAATTTGGCTAATTGTGAAGTTAAATGGGTAGTAATGAAAGAAGGATTGTAAGTTACCTCTCCACGTGTGTCACCACCGCAAACCGAATGCATACAGGTACCGAGAAAAGAGCGCCATGCTTGTACAAATTAATATTACATGCCTTATGATGAGTACTACTCACATCTTAAATGAAACCGGTCATGAATGTCACCAGTTTATCAAGCTCTAGATCTTAGAATGTATATGTAGCTTGGCAAAATGAGAGTCAAGTCTATTCGTTCAGGTAAGTTCAAACAAAAAATCGTAGATTATGCAAATGACTATGCCACTGAGAATTTTAAATATGTGCAAGGCAGAGGTAAAGGACTCAAAGTAGCTCTGAAGTCTCAACGTTCCGACTCAACCTAAATGCAAAATAAACGTGATATATTTTTTTTTGAATTATGAAAATTTTTCTTTGAATTAAAACAACAATGCATGCGATAATAAATAAACGTGCAAACTGAAATGCAATAAAAACAACTTGCAGATACAGATATGGATGCATACCCCCCCCCCCCCTCAAACCAAACCGTACAATGCCCTCATTGTACCAAAAATAGGGAAATAAAATACAAACTGAAGATAAAGGAAGAGTGAAGGCGCGGGAAAACTTACAACATATTGCGAATTAACGACCTCCCCAAACTAGCCAGCAATATGAGAGGTCGTAAATAGCCCCGTAATAACCTCGCAGGACATGGGTCGAAGAAGCAGTACTCGATCGAGGTAAATGGCAGTCGATCGAGTGAAGTAGGCTTCCGGAAGTGCTCAATCGAAGAGATGAGGCTCTCGATCGAGGTGTCCTCTTTTGTAGGTACTCGATCGAGGAGGGATGGTGTTCGATCAAGGAGAATGGGCAGCAAAAGTGCTCGATCGAGGACACAAGGTACTCGATCGAGCTATTCACGTGAGGTTCCTTCAAAAAACGCAATGAACAACCTATGGAAATAATAAAACAAGTTCAAACGTTCAGCTTATTGTTTAGAAAACTAGCAACTAAAGCACACAAAATTAACTAAAAGTTTTAACAAAAGTACAACAAATCACACGCCGGGTTGCCTCCTGGATAGCGCGGGTTTAAGAGGTCCTGCTCGACCTTTTGACTTTAATTATCTGGCTCATCAGGATCTCCGAAGTAGAAAACTTCGACCTTGCCAACCAATTCATTTTCTCCATAGTAACGCTTCACATATTGGCCATTCACTTTAAGTCTTTTGCCCTCGGAATTCTCTAATTCAACGGACCCAAATTTGGTGACGGCAGTTACTGTGTAAGGGCCACTCGACCTGGACTTCAGCTTACTAGGAGACAAGCGCAGTCGAGCATTAAACAGCATCACCTTCTGCCCGACATGGAGTTCTTGGGGTATGATCCTTTTGTCGTGCCATCTCTTCGTTTTCTCTTTATAGATACGCGAGCTATCATAGGCATTTAGCCTAAACTTTTCCAGCTCATCTAGCTGCAACAAATGGTTCTGACCACACAACTTAGGATCATAGTTTAATTCATGAATAGCTCACCAAGCCTTACACTTTAATTCAACAGGTAAATAAATGACAAGACTTCCCATAAACCAACCGATATGGTGATGCACCAATCGATGTTTTTAAAGGCAGTCCGATATACCCATAATGTGTCATCTAATTTAAGACTCCAATCCATTCGTGATTTAGAGACAACCTTAGCTAAAATCTCTTTTAGTTCCCTATTAGAGACCTCAACCTGCCCCCTAGTTTTGGGATGATACCCCAAACCACGCCGATGTTGGACACCGACTTTAGACAATATACCTGTAAGTTTCTTTTCTTTAAAATGCATTTCCTCATCACTAATGACCACCTTAGGGACACCAAATCGGGGTAAAATAATCTTCTTAAACATTTTGATCACGGTCTTAACATTACAGTTAGGGGAAGCAATAGCTTCCACTCATTTAGACGCATAGTCTACAGCTACCAAAATATACCTGTTACCTTTACTAGACGTGAATGGTCCTTGGAAATCAATGCCCCAGACATCAAAAACCTCGACCTCCAGAATGCCATTTTGAGGCATCTAATGTCTCTTTGAGATATTTCCCAAACGCTGGCAAGCATCACAAGCTGAGACAAATACTTTAGCATCAGCAAATGAAGTAGGCCAGTAAAAACCGGATTGAAGTACCTTAGCCACGGTTCGCGATGGACCGTGGTGACCACCATAAGAGGATGAATAACAGACTTCTAGGATTGCTTTGATCTCCCACCGTGGAATATACCGTCTATAAAGACTGTCTGCATACTCCTTAAATAAATAAGGATTATCCCAGAAGTATTGCTTGGCATTGTAAAGAAATCGCTTCCTCTGCTGATAAGACAGGTCAGGTGGTAGCTCGCCACTGACTACATAGTTAGCCAAATCTGCATACCATGGATCATGGTTAGTGTTAGTAAAAACGGCAAATGAAGAGTCATCAGAAAAAGAATCATCAATGGGCAAAGGATCCTCTCCCTCCTGTTGCGGCAATCGCGACAGGTGATCAGCTACTACATTCTCGGCACCTGCCTTGTCTTTGATTTGCAGATCAAATTCTTAGAGAAGGAGTATCCATCTCAACAGTCGTGGCTTAACTTCCTTCTTAGCAAGAAGATGTCTCAGCGCTGCATGGTCCGTAAATACAGTAACTTCCGAACCTATCAAATAAGAGCGAACTTTCTCCAGTGCATAAACCACAGCTAATAACTCCTTCTTAGTGGTCTTGTACTTCACTTGAGCCAATCCAGAGTTCGGCTCACATAGTAAATCGCGCTCAAAGCTTTGTCTTTCCGCTGGCCTAGCACCGCTCCTAGTGCATAATCACTAGCATCACACATAATTTCAAATGGCAGGTCCCAGTTAGGAGGCTGGATAATCGGTGCTGAAATCAAGGCCTGCTTCAACCTGTTAAAAGCAGAAAGACACTCATCAGTAAAAACAAAGGGGGCATCCTTAAGCAACAGTTGTGTATGTGGTTTAGCATTTTTCGAAAAGTCCTTGATGAAGCGGCGATAAAAGCCAGCATGACCAAGGAAACTCCTCACTCCTTTAACATTAATAGAAGGAGGCAATTGCTGCATCACTTACACCTTTGCCTTATCCACCTCAATGCCCCTATCAGAAACTAAGTGCCATAAGACAACTCCCTCGTTGACCATAAAGTGTCACTTCTCCCAGTTAAGCACAAGATTAACCGTAATGCAGAGTTGCAACACTTTATCATGGTTAGACAAACAGTTATCGAAATCACTCCTACAGACGCTGAAATCTCCATAAGGACCTGCATAATAGAGACTATATATTCAGAAAATATCCCCACCATGCACCTTTGAAAGGTGGCAGGGGTATTACAAAAACCAAAAGGCATTCTACGGTAAGCAAAAACACCTTGAGGACACGTAAAAGTAATCTTTTCCTGATCATCCGGATGAATATGGATCTGAAAGGACCCTGAGTATCCATCTAAATAACAGAAAAACTTATGAGAGGCATACCTTTATACCATCTGATCAATGAAAGGAAGGGGAAAATGATCTTTCTTTGTGGCGGCATTCTGCTGTCTGTAGTCTATGCACATCCACCAACCAGTTACTACTCGAGTAGGTTAATTGGTTTTTGTCATTCTTAACCACGGTAGTTCCTCCTTTCTTAGGAACCACCTGAACTGGACTGACCCATTTAGAATGACCAACAGAGTAGATAATACCTGCATCGAGTAACTTCATTACCTCAGCCATCACAACGTCCTGCATCTTCTGATTCAGCATGCGCTGACCTTGTCTACAACGTTTGTGATCTTCCTCTAACTCAATCCTGTGCATACAAATATCAGGACTGATGCCCTGAATGTCATCCAATGAATAACCCATTGCTTTCCTGTTTTTCTTCAAAACAGCTAACAAAGCGGTCAGCTGCTTATCATCTAATTTAGCACTAGCAATGACGGGATACTGCTCAGTTTCATCAAAGAATGCATATTTAAGATGAGAAGGAGAGGCTTAGTCTCAGGTACCCTTACCTCCATACCGCAAAGAGTGTTTACAAATTTTTCCACCATCTCTCCTTCAGCGTCGGTGAATTCACGGTCATCTATCGCAGCTTCAAGCAAATCCAACACACCGTCATTGTTTTCCGGGTTATCTGTACACTCATCCAACAACATCAAAGCCTCTAGTGGATCCTTCATCAAGGAATCCGACCAGAACTCATAAACAGAATCATCAACGATATCAACTGAATAACAAGTATCCTCTATCATTGGTCTATCAAGTGTGCCAGATAAACTGAAAGTGATAACATCATCCCCCACTACAAGAGTCAAACGCCCTTGTTTGACATCTATAATAGCCCCACCTGTATATAGGAATGGTCTTCCTAATATAACGGGGGTCCGGGTATCCTCGGCTATGTCTAAGACAATAAAATCCACTGGTATAAAGAACTTGCCTAATTTAACAGGCACGTCTTCTAGGATACCTAAGGGTCGTCTAACCGAACTATCAGCCATCTGGAGGGTGAAATTTGTCATTTTAAGATGACCCATATTAAGCTTCTTGTAGACAGAGTAAGGCATGATGCTACACTGGCTCCTAAATCACAGTGAGCCTTATCTATCACTTCATTTCCTATGATACAGGTAATAGAGAAACTATCGGGGTCTTTTATTTTAGGTGGAGCTTTATTAAGGATTAAGTTACTAGACTCTTCCATAAATGCAACAGTCTTAAAATCACTCAGCTCTATCTGACGCGTCAAAATATATTCATAAATTTTACATAAGAAGGTACCTGGGTAATTAATTCGGTAAAAGGAACAGTCACCTGAAGATTATTTACCACGTCCACAAACATACCGTACTGTCGCTCAACCTTGGCATCTTTCTGACGTCCCGGATAAGGAATTCTGGTAACAATAAGCGGGTCTGCGACCTTCTCTTTACCTTTATCTAAACGTGGCATCTTCGCAGCAGAGGAAGATGACTGAGCAGTGTGTTTAGACATCGAAACAAGATCTCCACGGTTGCATGTACTCGATCGAGCACTACTTCACTCGATCGAGAACTTTTCCCTTGTGATTGGCTTGATCGAGGAACAACACCCTCTCGATCGAGGTCATCGTTTTTGGAACTTCTCGATCGATTGGTATTATCACTCGATCGAGGAGTTTGAATGACAGAAGTACTCGATCGAGTATCCAACTCACTCGATCGAGGACTTTGACGAGGATCAGCAGCGTCTTCGTCAATTTTCTCTTCCAAAACAGTTTCTGGACTTTCATCAACAGATAAATCAACATTTTACGGCATATTTTGTCCATAATATGTCAGACCACTACGGATATTAATTGCATTAATCAGGTTGCAAGGAGGTGATCGACACGCTTGATTTATTTGCTCGGATGAAAGTTGTGCGACTTGGTCTTTCACCTTCTCTATAGAATTCTCAGCTTTGTCCGAATTTCTCTCGAGTTGAAGTGATAAAGATAGCACCAAGGATTTCAACTCCGCAATCTCTGTATTTGTAGAAGATGAATTAACTTGTTATGGCATCGGATTAGGAAGACTAGAGGTACTTGGCATAGCTAAATCTTCATAGATTTTAGAGAACAGAATTCCTTGCTTATATTGTTGGTAAGCATGGACTCGCTCTACGTCCGCCATACAACTAATAGGATCATGTCCTTTCGTACCACATTTGCGACAAATCACCTCTTGCTCAATCATAGTATGGACCTACTCATGTTCGCCTGAAATTTGTTGAATCACCGAATTTTCACACCTATTTTCAAGAATTCCCACCTCAGCTATAAGAGATTCACCAGCTCTTTCATTCACCCGTCTACCTCCTCTGGGATTCCCATACTCAGCTACATGAATTGCCATATCTTCGATCAAATGCCATCCCTTATCATCTTCAACATTTTTCTGGAATCTCCCTTTAGCTGCATTATCCAATATGGCTCTTTGGTCGGCATATAACCCATTGTAAAATTGGGTACATAAGAACCATCATTGGAAACCATGATGAGGTACAGAGCGAACTAGCTTCTTGAACCTAGTCCAAGCTCCATTCAGATCTTCGATAGCCAATTGTGCGAATGTAGTGATTTGGCCTCTTAATGCATTAGTGCGCTGTGGTGGAAAGTACCTGCTGTAGAAGGCTAAGGCTAGGGAATTCCGGTCAGTAACACCAACAGCTTCCCTATCCAAATCTCTCAACCATTCCCGGGCGTCATCAGTTAAGTAAAAAGGAAAAAAACTCCCTTGACCCTACCCTGTGTCATTCTAGCAGCTAAAGGAATGGTAGAGCAATACTCAGTAAACAACTCTATATGCTTACACGGATCTTTGCCAGCTACCCCTTGAACGGGTTCCTCTCAACCAACTGAATATAGGATAGATGAATTCCAAAGGTGCCTGAATATGTAGTAGGAAGCAAGAAAACTTTGGGCAGAGAATCTATGGTAGGTTCTAAGTGATTGGCGATGTTCGGCATTTTAGCAACGGAGTTGTATGAATAGCAGATATAACATTGCCCTCTTCTAGGACAGATTACCTGCAACACAATTATAGCACTAGAGAAAAAAATAAGAGATCAGTCTCAAGGAATAAATTCCTTGAGAGAAGAGACAATCTTAAAATAAAGAAACAAAATGACACCACCTCCCCGGCAACGGCGCCAAATTTTGACACGGCTGTAGGAAACCTATCAAAAATAAAACCAACTGTCTCTAACTAATGCAGCAGAGGCAAGTCGGGTATCGAATCCACGGGGAGATGGGAGTTTTGTATGCTAATTAAGTCTGCCTAAGTAACCATTCTTGGGAGTTTTGAGTATTATGGTTCTAAATTACAGAGATAGAGAGAAAGAGAGCGCGAAAAGAAAAAAAGGAATAAACTTTAATAAAATTAACAGGTAAAGAGAAGCAGCTAGGACAATCTGTTAACCATGGTTTCTAGGAATCCAATCTAGGGTCAAAGGTCAGCATAAACTCGGTCTGCAGGGTAATGAAAAGGTCCTCTCGGTCCGCTATTCCCCCTAAAACATTACTAACTTAGCTTTCCCCCTTATTAGAATGTTCTAATGTTCATTGCAAGCCTTACCCTTCCAATCTCTCGATCTAGGTCAAGGTGTACCAAATCAAATAGTTATATGTGTCGACTCAAGCAACTAATCGCCATTAAATGCAATGATTAACAACAAAGACACAAATTGTACAGAACCCTAATCACCTATTCATAATCTCCCTAATTACCATGGCTCCCCTTATGTCCTAGCATAAGAGAATTAGCTATGCATAATTATGTTGAAGAAACTAATAATAACAAATAAAACAAACAGATTCAACATGATGATAAATTGCTAAGCAAAATAAGGGGAAGAACAATAGAGAGAAAGATGGAAAGAACAAGAGTAAGAATTGCAATAATAATTAATTGAAATAAATAAACGAAATCGATTACAAGAGAGTTCCAAGCAATGGGGAATTTAGGCATAATAGTAAAGTGCTTAGAGAGAAGAAGAGAGAGGGAAGATCCCCCCGTCGTTGCCTCCCTTCCCTTATTTATTCTCAGTTTCAAATTAAAATATCCGAAAGATGCTAAAAGATTGTGTAATAGAGTAAACCTCTCAATCGAGTAGAATCAAAATACTCGATCGAGGACAATAGACGGCAAACATCTCGATCGAGTACAAGGAATACTCGATCGAGTAACATAGAGAACACTCCTCTCAATCGAGCACAGTAAAGCACTCGATCGAAGGTCTTTAATAGGATAGTTACTCGATCGAGCATAACAGCATTTTATAAGCGTACATCAACTCAAAGCATCCTCCGAGGCCACTTCACGCATCCTTAGGTAATAATTTCCGGGCTCCGATTCTTCTTTCTCCAAAATACATGCAAACGGGATGAGTTTGGGCTCGATTATGCTCCGTCTAGCTCATTCCTGCAATTAATACAAGATAGACCAAAGTAGACTATTCGAGGGCATTTGTATCTAGTTCCCACATAAATAACACACAAATGCGTGTAAATATAGGGTAAAAACCATATATAAAATACACGCATCAGCTGACGCGCTTGCTAACCTTGCAGCCACTTTGGCACTGGGGGCAGAAGAATCTATGCAAGTGCCAGTCTACAATCGATGGGCAATATATTTGCTTGAAAGAGTAGAAGATATACATACAACAAACATGATTTGCATCTACATGGGTGATGAAGATGACTGGCGCCAACCTATCATCAATTTCTTGGACCGCCAAAAATTACCCGATGATCCCAAGCACAAGGTAAAGGTACGCCGACGTGCTCCAAAATTACTTCATTACAAAGGGACGCTCTACAGACACTCTTTCTTAGGACACTGGTTGAGGTGTCAAAATAAAGATGAAACCACTAAAGCAATGGACGAATCTCATTATGGAATTTGTGGCGCTCACCAATATGGACCTAAACTTTATGATCGTGTAAAGAGAATGGGGTATTACTGGCCAACAATGGTTTATGACTGCATGGATTTCGCGAAAAAGTGTCAACCCTGTCAAGTCTACGCAAACTTCACACATCAGCCACCTGAGCCATTACACCCAACTATATCCTCAAGGCCCTTTGAAGCTTGGGGACTCGACGTTCTAGGACCCCTCACTCCGAAAGCCTCTAATGGACACGAGTATATTCTCGCTGGTACTGACTATTTCTCAAAACTGGCAGAAGCCATCACATTACAGGAAGTCAAGAAGGAAAATGTTGTGAATTTTATCCGAACTCAAATAATATATGGATATGGTGTACCACAACGTATTATAACTGATAATGGGAAACAGTTCGATAACCATCTGATGACAAGTTTGGGAGAGAAGTTTAAATTCAAACAATACAAGTCATCAATGTACAATGCTTATGCAAATGGTTTGACTGAAGTCTTCAATAAAACCCTTTGCAACTTGTTGAGAAAAGTAGTAGCAAAATCAAAGCTAGATTGCCATGAAAGAATTGTCGAGGCATTGTGGGCTTATCGTACCACATATAAAACTCCTACTCAAGCAACCTCGTACGTGTTGGTGTATGGAGTATAGGACGTGTTGCCGTTACAAATGAAGATCCCATCCTTACACATTTCTATTCAGGAGGAACTTACTATAATACCCGCCCTTTAAGGACCCTTTGACCAGCTTGGACTGACCTTGGGAGCGAGAATAGTTCTTAGAAGTTCGTGCCAAAGCTATCTTGGGTTACTAGTTATGAGTGGTACTCGATAGAGTAGAGGCTACTCGATCGAGTAGCGTGGTTACTCGATCGAGTAGGGGGTCACTCGATCGAGTGTGTGTGGTACTCGATCGAGTATCGGGTTTTCAGCGAGGGTTTTTAATCGCGTTTTGTTAAATCCGCAAATCATTTCCGCCTCATTCCTCCTATCCTTCAGTCGCCTCTCTCCCTTCCCTTTACCATAAAACCTCCATGGAAGCCTTTTGAAGGTCCTTGTGCCTTAGGAGAGCATAGCTTGAGTCGGGTAGCGGTCTTTTGCCGGATTTCTCTTTATAGGTATGTCATCATCATCATCCGTACTTTTGTCTTTATAGTTAGGGTTTTCTCGATAGTTATAGATGGTTGTGTGATGATTATAGGCTCTGCTTGATTGCTGGATATGTCGTATGTTGGCATGGATTGGTTGCAGTTGCTTAAAGGTAGGTTCGCCTACTCAGTTTCTGTAGATGGTCTAGTGTGATGGTTGTTGTGTTGTCGTATTCATATTGACGGTTGTTGATTGGTTGTTGTTGATGTTGTGTTGTGATTGTAATTGTTTGTCTCTGGTTCTCGAGATGCGTTCTCGGCTGAGTGGAGTCATTTGCATTTCTTTTAATATGTTACATGCATTGCCAAATCGCCATTACAACACATGCATATCATATCGAGTCATCGACCGTGTCAATTATAATTATCGTAGTTCACCGCTTTAGTTCACTTAAAACGTGATAGATAATAAGTTGACAAGACCTCTCACATATAATAATTGAGATAAAGCCTTACCAAATAGTAGAAACCCATGAAGTACCAATTTCATAAGGGAGTTAATCCGGCTTCACCATAATACAAACCTTGTTACGTTGGCGAAGTGGGGTAGTAAAATGTTATTACATCGAAATTTGGATTGAGCTCAACGGAAGTATTGTTGACCGTAGTCGCATGTGTTCCGGGCTAAAGATAAGAATTAGAGTAATTTTTATCGACCGAGAGTTCTAAAAGTAGAATCGATTAAAGAGTTAATCCACCGAGTTATATTAATAAGGGATGAATCGGCTCACCGTGCCCGAGTTGATATGAATTTGGATCTCGGAATCATTTATGTAGTTAGGTGGAGGTCACTACATAGATGCAATACTTGTTTACAAATATACGAGTATTATTAAAACGATAGATGTTAATTATTTCCTTTATTTCCGTTTTTGTAGTTAATTATACGCAATGAATTCATCTAATACTCCTACACCAATCACCGTTGAAACATGGCTCCAATCATACGATGAAAAATGCTCCGATTATGACAATGAAACGATTAGAGAATTACGCATTGGCATTGGTCAGGATGGAAATTTTTGCTTCTTTACCACCTCCACTCCACCCACTCCAATATTATTGTCCACCACCTTGGAAAGAAAATCTTGTGAAGAAAATCTTACAAAACCCAAGGCATTCTTGTTTGAAGAAACAAAAAGAAATATCAAATTCAGTGGGAGTTCTAGCAAGAGTGTCCTTGCAAATGATAGGAGTGTTGGTATTTCTAAAGGGAAGGCAAAAATGGGCAAGAAACCCAAACCTGATTATAAATTGGAAATGGATAGTAGGACTACCAAGACCAAGACCAAGAAGGGTGCCAAATCCTATGAGGAATGTCATTATTGTAATGTCATGGGCCATTGGAAGCGAAATTGCCCCAAGTATTTGGAAGATATCAAAGTTGGGCTTGTTACTCCAAGTGGGACTTGGAAATCTGGAAAAGCTAAACAAGAGTGATATGAATCTCCGACAATGAAATGGAGCTCGGGTAGCCGCCACTTCTAAAGAAATTTATATACTTGTTTTAGTAAATAGCTTTGAGTTATAATTTACATAATCGTTATTATGTACCCACTTAGTCTAAAACATTATTTCCATTTCTATGTGAGACAATGAAAGGATTTATATTTTGTCATCAAAGACAATTGTTGTATTTTATTGAAAATAGACATGGATGTGAGTCATGTCACTTATCTTCAGATATACAAGTTTTAGACACTTCCAAATCAAGCAATGATATCTACATAATACGATCCAAAAAGACTCATAACTAGTAATCCAAATGTTTTGTACATTTGATTTTTCAATTAGGTTACGTAAATGAGAAACGCATTAAAGGCTAGTGTCGACTAGATTTATTGAACCATTTGATTTTCAATCATATGGAATATGCGAATCTTGTCTCCTTTGCAAAATAATTTGTACTTCCTTTAGTGGTAAAGGAACACGAGCAAGTGATTTGTTGGGACTAATACATGCCGATGTATGTGTTCTAAATATGCATCATCGCAAAGGATATTTATACCAATGATTTAAGTAGATAAGGGTATATTTACTTAATCAAATATAAAGTGAAGCATTTGAGAGATTTGAGAAATTTCTAAAATGACGTAGAGAACCAATTGAATAAAGTTCTAACCATTACGATCCAATCGTAGTGGCAAAGATCTAAGTAATAAATTTGATTTATTAAAGATGGATTATGACCTAGTGTCACTACCCATAAGATCAAACTAATATGAGTTGGTTTGAGTTGTTGAACTCAATTTTGGGAATTTGCAATCCAATACGGACAAGTAATTCTAAACGGATGGTCAACCATGAGATACCTACAATAGAGAGTTTATTAAACAGATGACATGGATAAGACTCGCACATTATCAAGCTGCCATGTTAGGATGGCCTTTTGAAAGCTAATTCATAGTCTAGATAAACTTCTTATACTCCACCATATAAATGTTTGTAACTCACTAAGTTATCTCTCAAGAAATAGATATATTTCTGAGAGATAGAGTGGGAGTAGATTGAATCGTCACAAACATCTCTTATAGTTGAAATGTTACTTTGTGAAAGTAATAGAATTATAGAGTGGGAGTGTAGATGAACTATAATATATGAAGATAGAATGGAAACATAGTTCAGTGGGAGTTTATCGCTCATGTCTTATTGTTTAAAAATATTGCTTTGTGAAAGTAATGGTATTATGACCTTATTCCAAATCGACCTTGTTCCATACGAGTCATTGCATTACAATCCGAAAATTGTTACTCAAGAGTAGATTTAATTTAAGGCGAGGGTCTCCTCAAAGGTAAATAGAGCTTAACAGTACACAAATGCATAAGATTTACATGAGGATGTTGATCAAGATAAATTGTGTTAGGAATTTCCGCATTTCATTTTAATGAAGAATGGCAAATAAAATTCGCTTTTCTAAAATGAGAATTTAGAGAAGGAAGTGTTTGAAACACAAAATCTTAGATGAAGATCAAAGAATCCTAACATATTATGCGTAGCTTTCTTAAGTGATCTAAGAATGATCTTAAGCAAGCATTAAAGGATTATACTTTTCTTTCATGTGATTATAGTGAATTGTTTCATTCACATGATTGAAGAATCATGATATACATGAAGTTAAGTGGGAGCTAGAATTATTTCTCCATGTCTTATATGTTGATAACATATTACTTATTGATAATAATGTTCCAATGCTCTCTTCTGGCAAGAGTGATTGGGAGACTAGGAAAAGGTGCAATATACTTTAGATTACCAAATTTATGTGAGAGTATATTGGCATAGAGTTGAGAATCTTATGAGGATAAGATCTTTCGTATCTATTGTAACATCAACAAGGTTGAATGACTTATTCATGATGATGAAAGTGGAATTACTATGATGGAATCATAGTCGTTCATTGAACCTATTAAGTCGTTGATCGCATGAAATCGATTGCTAATGTTTCCGCCATTAGAATGATCATGTATGCCAACAGACGCACATGCCATGGTGTGACATATGTTGAGAGCATAATAAGTCAATAACAAGATAATTCTCATGATATGGCTTGCGAAAGCCTTAAAGAACAATTGAGACTTGTTCATATGTTTGGATGATAAACTAAGTTACGTGTTGAAGGGTTGCACAAACTTTAGTTTCCAAACTTAAAGGGATTTGTTGAAATCCTAGGATGTCTTATTGACAGAGGAGTAAAAGACTAAAAAAGGTGTTTTAGTTTCACGCATTGCAAATTCTACAAAAGGATTCTAAGTAAGTCATGATAAAATGGTCAACGTAGGGATTACGGGTGAATCCCTCTTCAAATGACTTTATCACAAGTTATGCGATAACAGTGGGAGCATCTTTGAAGATAAAGAGCCCAAATCTAGTAAGAAGTCTAGACATATACTTAGATAAATTCATGTCATTGAAGATGACATTGAATGGAAGGAAATCGCAATTAATAAAGTTGGAATATATGGATATCGGGTATATCCACTTGCCAAGCTTGTATTGCATTTTAACTAGTGTTAATAATATACTAAAGATTATAGAATATGAAGTAGTAATAGTGTATTGACTATTCATATGTCATAATCACATTTATCGTTTGAGTTTTATTAAACTCACCCGC
Organism: Silene latifolia; assembly: GCF_048544455.1. NCBI lineage: Eukaryota > Viridiplantae > Streptophyta > Magnoliopsida > Caryophyllales > Caryophyllaceae > Silene > Silene latifolia. The sequence goes on along the minus strand of NW_027413661.1, from coordinate 2,313,276 downwards.
TACCTTGTCGTATTCCAATGGGTTGTAGAGACAAATTGAACCCCATTAAAGTGAACTGGATTGACATGGTATTCGCCCCTAGTTACTTATAAGAGGTGACATCTCCAAGTGACTAGAGTGTGATGCGGTTGATGGCAAGTTCAAGTGCCATAGAGTCATATGGGATGACTAGTCGATCACATAGGTAGACTGTATGGGACAATCATACGTCAGGCGATGACCGCTTATAGAGTTCTAGTAATTCATAAAGCCTGGTCGTGGCAAGAGCTACTATAGTATTCTTATGAGTCAATTCTTTTGACTAGAGACTATTCACCCAAGTTGGCACAACTTCTGATTAGCTTTGATTTATACTCTACGATTTCGTAAATGAGGTCAAACTGGGTATATTTTGGGTTATGATGGACTGTGGGCAACGAAGGGAATAGGGCGATAGGAATTGTCCACCCCTTGTCGGGTTGTTTGAAATCTCAAGGCCACTCGAGGAGTAGTTAATCGAAATGCGTGGCCACGCTCGGAAGGCATCTTTGATAGATAATTCCGGTCGACGTTAATCTCCAGGATCGAGAAAACCACTCAAGATATGATCAAATGTAAGTACGACCTGCAAGACACCTTGCATTGAGTGGGAGATTGTAATAGGACAAGAGAATTGGTGACGCACACTTGTCGAGGACAAGTGGGACATTGTTGGGAAATGTGTCCTCAACAATAGTGCGATCACATGATTTAAATATCATAATTAAATCTCATACTAAGAATACATGAGGGATGATTCTTTATACAGTCGACTGACCGTCATTAATCGGTAATGATTGGCTAACTAGAGTTTGACATTACTGTCGTATGACAGTGGTGGTCAGTTGATCCCTTTAGGTCACACCAATAGGATGAGGCTCAAATAGATATTTAATTAATTGTATGCGATACAGATTAATTAATTCCTTAATTATGGGAGTGCAATTTTGCATCTTATTGTAATGTGATTAAATAAGATTAAATTTAGTAATTAAGTGTTATATTACTAAATTGGTTGAGGTATTAATATAAGTTTTGAGGTAGAGGTAATTAGTTATTTAAAGTTACAAGAAGTTGTAATTTTAACTAACTAGTATTTATGGGACTCATTATATGTTGATATAATGGTAGTATACTACTCAAAAAGTGGAGTGCATATTATATTATTAATTGTAATATTTAAGTGTTAAATGATTACATTAATAATTAAATATGTAAGATAGTTAAACATATGACTTATAAGCATTTGTGGGACAAATGACAAAAGGCAAAAATGGACCAAAAATGATCCAATATTTCGGCCAAAACATGAGAGCACAAGATGCTCTTTTGTCTTTGTTTGTTTTGATAAAGCATGATAGTGACTTGTCATATGAAGCTTTTATCATGCTATATCTTACACTAGTGTTCCCTATACACTACTTATTCTAAACAATAGCTAAAGACAAAAGGAATAAGATTCCTACACTTGATGATGCCACCGGTTTTGGCACATAAAATGAGCATTTTTGTTGCTCATTTTTTTGGTAGTAGTCTTTGCTTGTTTTTGCTTATGATTCTCTCTAACCTTCCTCACATGCAAGTTCATAAAACTCTCTAAATATACTAATACTCATAATCTATTACTAGAGGTAGTAATACAAGAACATTAGTATTATTAAGGTAATATTTCTACTACATATCTAGTTAATATTAGTAGAAATTTTTGGGATTAATCTTGGGTGCAATTTATTGGAGTGGCTTCTATACTTGGAGTCTTAGGAGGATCATCCACATATTTAGCTCAAGAACAAGTGAAGGAAGGTGACCTTACTTGTGCCCACATATTTCGAAACACCTAACAATATAAGGAACATTGTTCTTCTTATAAATCTTTCATTTTGTTATGCATGCACTAGATCTAAAGAACAAATAATTAACAAGTTAATTAGTTCACTATTAGAGGAGTCTAATAATAGGTATATGAACCTAACACATTCCGACTCAAGTTATGTGACGATTTTGTATATATATGTGCGGTTATGGCTAGTTTCCCAAGAGTTTAGACCTATAGGTACTCGACAGAGTACCCTATACTCGATCGAGTAGCTATAGGTGTGGCAGAAAAGAGACATTCTGATCTCAGGGCTACTCGATCGAGTAGCCAAGACACTCGATCGAGTAGCAGGGCACTCGATCGAGTACCACTACATACTCGATCGAGTAGTACTGTTACAGGAAGTTGTCAAAAATTAAAAGTGTTCCATTGTTTCATAAGTGCAAGTTTGAGGTTTAACGTGGTTATTAGTGCGTACTAACACCCTACTTTCATATGTTAGAAGTCGTGCTTGAGTTTTATATACATATTGGTAACAAGTACTGAAGTGGTGATGGTTTCTTGTTGCTTTAATATTACTTCCGCAATATTACGATCTATTCTTCGGAGTTACATCTTTTCATACGCTTGTGCATACGATATTAACGTGCTTTATCGACGGCGGCTAGTTATTCCGGAGGTCCGTGTATGACTTCTAATTTAACGAGTATATGCTTAGTGAGTAATGTCCATAATAAATAATATAGTTCTAATTTATGTTGTGATACAAGTAATAGGTAATATGTGTGGTAATTTTGATGGTGAACTTCGGGGACGAAGTTCCTTTTTAGAGGAGAAGAGTAATGTTGCAAAATAAAAAGGTTGATTTTGAAGTTATGTTGTTATTCGTTTATAATGTTTTGTTGCTTAATTACAAAATTTTTTTAGTACTTGGATCACATTGCTTATATGAAGTGTAAGTGGTTACTTTAGTCCATTGAAGTGAATGTGATAGTATGTTTTAAAAGGACGGTCATAAAGAGATAGTTGTGGTGCAGTGTGTCGTAATAGAATCGCGTTGTTGAGTAACATGGTGGTATTAGTTGTGCAGCATGAAGTGGTTATGAGATATGTTTCGGGTCGGTAGTTGTTACCATATGATGGGTGATCGTTGTTTGTGCTGGTTCATATTGCGAGGTTGATGTTTATATGATAGTTGTAAGAGTCGATAAGAATAGAGCGTTAGATAATGATGATGATGACATAAGGGATGGTGTTTCAGGGAAGTAGGTGATTTGTGTCGGAAGAGTAGTGATGTCGTGTCTTTCCGTGTCTTGTGCGTTGAGTTAGGTGAGTTGAACTTCGGGGACGAAGTTCTTTTTAAGGGGGGAAGACTGTAATACCCGCCCTTTTAGGGACCCTTTGACCAGCGTGGACTGACCTTGGGAGCGGGAATAGTTCTTAGAAGTTCGTGCCAAAGCTATCTTGGGTTACGAGTTATGAGTGGTACTCGATAGAGTAGAGGCTACTCGATCGAGTAGCGTGGTTACTCAATCAAGTAGGGGGTCACTCGATCGAGTGTGTGTGGTACTCGATCGAGTATCGGGTTTTCAGCGAGGGTTTTTAATTGCGTTGTGTTAAATCCGCAAATCATTTCCGCCTCATTCCTCCTATCCTTCAGTCGCCTCTCTCCCTTCCCTTTACCATAAAACCTCCATGGAAGCCTTTTGAAGGTCCTTGTGCCTTAGGAGAGCATAGCTTGAGTCGGGTAGTGGTCTTTTGCCGTATTTCTCTTTATAGGTATGTCATCATCAAAATCATCCGTACTTTTGTCTTTACACTTAGGGTTTGCTCGATAGTTATAGATGGTTGTGTGATGATTATAGGCTCTGCTTGATTGCTGGATATGTCGTATGTTGGCATGGATTGGTTGTAGTTGCATAAAGGTAGGTTCGCCTACTCAGTTTCTCTAGATGGTCTAGTGTCATGGTTGTTGTGTTGTCGTATTCGTATTGACGGTTGTTGATTGGTTGTTGATGTTGTGTTGTGATTGTGATTGTTTGTCTGTGGTTCTCGAGATGCGTTCTCAGCTGAGTGGAGTCACTTGCGGGAGTGGCTTCACACCCTAGTTTCGCCCTTCGTGGAACCCGCCACGGAAGGGGATGTGCACATTAATGGGACAGGGTTATCGCTCGGTATGATGAGCGGGGATTTTGTGGGTACGGCCATGCGGTTCCCCATCGGGGTAATGGTCCAAAGGTGGACGTCGGTGATGGAGATTGATTGGAGTGGGTGTGATTGTGTGTGTGACTGATTGTGTTGGATTGTATTGTTAGATGTTGTTGGCATTGCTGTATCTTATCCCAGTACTGACCTTGTGTGGTTGTCTTGTTGTTTATGTGTCTGCCGTGATCCCTTATGGTGAGCAGTCTGTCTTAGCAGGTGTTGATATCGTTGATAGCTGGAGTCCGGGCATGGATGTGTCTTCACAAGATTTGGTAGTTATAGCGTGTAGCCTTTGAGTTGTATCTTTTATATCTTCAGTTGGTTTAAAATACTTGTAATGTAACATACTAGTTCTTTTATCGACATTTGTTTATCACTGTCCTCGGGAAACCGAGATGGTAATGCCCTTATATGCTAAGGAAGGCCTAGTTAAGGCTCCTCTGAATATGGGGGTGTTACACTTACAGAAGATGAAAATGATAAGTTACATTTACCAGAGTTGGAGGCACTTGAAGAAAAAAGACTAGAGGCCTGTTGGACCATATAGCTTATATGTTTATGTTTTGATGATGTCAAGGTGTTTTACATTTTATATACTTGTTGCGTGTAATTGTTTGTTAAGTGTTTTAGCATTAACCTGTTACGAGCAACAAAGGGGATTGTGACGATTACATGAGAAGTTCAAGTCCTTGTTCAAGATCACACAATTCAAAGATTCATTCAAGTATTATGTGAAGACGAAGCTCGTCTAGAAGATTAATCAAGCTTGGATGATGATGTAGCCTATACTCGAAGATCTCCTTGAAGATTAGAATAGTATAGGTGATTATCTCATAATGGTAATCAAAGAATGAGTTTCTTAATTAGTAAAGTTATAGTTTTGCAGCTATAACATTACTAGTAAAAGAGCTCAATGTTATAGCTCTTCTACTATAACATTGAAATGCTGAGTTTTTATACACGACCTTTAAATGGTTCGAAAACTGTTTTGCAATTTCTTAAAGTTTGTTTTATATGTTTTAATGAAAGTATTTATTTTATAAAGCCCGGTTTAGTGAGGAGACCGGTTATATTGTTAGCGTTAATTGATGGTTATTGGGTCAACTTATGAGTTGGACTTCATCTAGCCTCTCCTAAAACCTAAATTCTAATTATATACTAAGATTAGGGTTTGCATGGTTCACGAGCCTATGAGCCGTGTTGTGCCGTGTTGCCTATGAGATATTAGGTAAAGATTTTATTCTATAATAATATCTTTACATATCTTATATCTTAGTTAATATATTTGTTTATGGTAAAAGATATTCTTGTTTTAGAAAATCTCATCATAATCTTAGAATTTATAGTAAAGATAATATTTGGAAAGATTATATTCTATCTTTTGGAATATTCTTTATTATCTTTTATGGCTTTTAGGTAAGAGATAATAAGAAAATTATAATTTGTAATTATATCTTATTTCAGCTATTAGGGTTCTTATAGAAACCGTGTAGCCTTCCTCTTCCTTGTCTATAAATACTTTGTTATTTACAACATCTAAAAGAGAGACCTCAAGCATAAAAATTATTTTCATATTTTAAAGAGCAAACCGTGTGTTTTTAACGAAAACCGATTTGTTAATTTTGAAAGGTCGTGTGTTTACAAAACTCGCATACTTGTTCTTCATTTATCGTTATAAAATAATAGTGCTTAGTTGAATTCTTAACTTGTTCATTAACGTGAACCTTTGTTAGAATCATTAGTGCTTTCTTATTAGCGTAAGTTAGTCACTCGAGTATTTAACGGTACTCATTGAGTTACTGAAATTAGAGTTAGTTGTACGAGTTGGGTTAGTAAATTTGTAATCCGTAGAAAGGTACTAAATTTATTAATCGAGAATAGTGGACGTAGGTTTCGACTTGTCAAACTGAACCACTTAAAAAATCCGTGTGTCTCTTCTTGTTTCGTTCTTTCGTTTACTTTGCTTACAATCGTTAGTTGATTAGTTAAAGTTTAATCAATAAACTTTAAATAATCAATTGCACACACACAATCGGAAAAGTTTTAAAAAGTTTTAAATCCTCAATTCACCCCCCCCCCCCCTCTTGAGTATTTTGGATCAATAGACTCTTCAATTGGTATCAGAGCCTCGTGCTCTTGATTGCCTAACCGCAAAGAGGCTGATCTATCTTGTTTTTCAATTATCTTATCGTTTTATATTCCGCTGCCTATCACGTGATAAATGGATTCCAAATATCTCAAGTGTCCCGTCTTTGATGGGAAGAATTACGGATTGTGGAAAAACATGATGACTCACTATGTGAAAGGACACGATTGGGAGTCTTTGGAGGATTATTCAAAACGGACCGCATAAAATTCTTGTGGCATCCGAGGAAGGCACTACCTATGAAAAGAAAGAAGAGGACTATGTCGAGGCCGACTACAAGAAAGCCGAAAAGAACTCCAAAGCAATAAGTCTTCTCAAAAACGGAATGACCTCTACTGAGTTTGATCGGTTCTCCTCTTGTTCCACGGCCAAGGAGATATGGGATGGGCTCGAATTAGCTTATGAAGGTACTTCCATTGTTAGGAAGCACCGAATTGATTTGCTTATGCAAAAATATGAGCTATTCATCATGGAGCCTAATGAGTCTCTAGATAGTATGTCCGCAAGGTTTTCAAGCATCATCAACGAACTGAAAAACCTAGGTATGAAATTCAGTACTGAGGACATTGCTAGAAAGGTTCTTAGGAGCCTTACTAAAAAGTGGCGTGCTAAGGTCACTGCAATGGAGGAATCACGAGATCTTGAAACCCTATCCTATCAAGAACTCATAGGTGCTCTCATGGCCCATGAAATTACTCTTAACAAAGATGACGCTGAACCAAGTCGAAATAAGAGTATGGCCTTAGCGAGCGAAGAAGTAGACTCTGAATTAGAGGATGAAACTGTCTTGTTTGCACGACGTTTTAAAAATAAAATTTTCGAAATAGACAAACAAAATCATCCTATAACAACAACAACAACAAGTCATTCAACAAAAAGGTTAATGACTCAAAATCGTCCTTCGCGAATAGAGGTTGCTTCAAGTGTGGAGAATCTGGTCATATGATCAAAGATTGTCCAACATGGGATAAGATAAAGGACAAGACGAAACGTGAGAAGACAAAGAGAGAATTCAAGCAAGTGATGATGGCTTCGTGTTGGGGAGACCTTGACTCAGAAGATGACGAGGAATCTGAAGACGACGAAGTAGCAAACCTTTGTCTTAGCAGTGTTAGTCTTGACCTAATCTCCGACAGCGACGATGAAGGCACAAATTCTCATTCAAACTACTGCCTTCTCGGAGAATCAGACGAAGACGATGATGATGAGGTAAGTTACCTTGAGCTTAAGAAACGTGTTAGGAAATTGTCTAAAAGTGCTTTAATTGAATTCTTTGAACAATCTCTTGATAAGTGTCACGAACAGGATCTGGAATTGAAAGATCTAAAGGAACAGATTCTCGAAATCACAGAAGAGAATCACACTCTCAAGACTAAAGCTAAGAAGTTGAAATCTAAAGTTATAGATGAGAAAGCTACAACATTAGATTCTACTATGGCTGAAAAGAAGGAATTAGAGTCCAAAGTTATAGCTAATGAAGCTATAACTTCCGACCTAAAGCTTAACATCAAGCACCTTCAAGCCAAAGTTATAGCTAATGAAGCTATAACCTTAGAACTTAGAAAAGTCAAAGAACTTTTGGAAACTAAGGTCACATCTAATGAAGAAGTGATCTTAGATCAAAAGAAAGAGATAGACTCTCTCTCAAAGCAATTGAAAGAATCTAAGACCGATATGATCAACGTCAAGAAACACCGCACCGATGTTGTGTTCATTCTTAACAAACGATTCCAAGACTTTCGTGACAACTTTAAAAAGGACAATGATGTAGATCACACGAAATGTCAAGAAGAAATTAAAACCCTAAAAGACCTTCTTCTACACGCTAGAAAAGTCCATGACAAGTGGGAAGGTAGCACAAAAGTCCTAAACTTCCTAACCGAACAATCCGACAATAATATGAAGATGGGACTAGGACATGAGTGCTACAGCCGCAGAGATCACTCTAAATGCAAATCAGAACCTTCGGATTTTGATTTTAGAAAAAGGAAGTATGCTGATCTTCCTGAATATTTAATTTGCAATTACTGTGGTCATACGGGTCATATCCAAATCAATTGTGTCAAAAAGGCTCATGATTTACGAAAAAATGCCGAACATGCCAAAACTGTTGACACAGTTGACGATGATAAGGAAACTCCCATTAACGAACCTAACGAAGAAAGGAACAATAAATTTCGTTGGTTCTATGACATGGCCTTTGACTACTCTAAGAAACCTAGCACTTCACAAAGCCCTTGCAGATCTCAACCCAGTAAACCTATTCACAAGGCATCTAGTCAAGAGAGACCTAGAGAAGTTCCGAGACCTAGAGAAAACCCTAACCCTAGAACGTCTCCCATGCCAAACAAACCTAAGGTTAGAAAAACGGTCATTAGACGTGTTTGGGTTCGAAAGGACTTAGTATTTAGAGTAACTAATCATAAGGGACCCAACTTAGCTTAGGTACGTAAAATCTATATCTAATCCTTTCTGCAGGAAGAAGTGAAAGAAAACAACCAATGGTATCTTGACAAAGGGATGTTCAAGACACATGACCGGAGATAAGAATCTATTTCTTTCACTCAAGCCTTTCAACGGAGGAAAAGTGACGTTCGGGGACAATAAAAAGGGAAAAGTAATCGGCGTTGGCAAAATCGGAATCTCTAAGTCTCACGCAATAAGTGACGTTTATCTCGTAGATGGTCTAAAACACAACTTGCTAAGCATATCTCAACTATGCGACAAAGGTAACAAAGTAGTTTTTCATACTGATAGTTGTCGCATTATTATTGAAGGAACTAGCAACGTTATTCTTGAAGGCCACCGAAAAAGGAATGTTTATATGGTAGATTTAAATGTTGTGCCTACTAACTCTTTTTCATGTATGAAAGTTACACTTGATGATCCTTGTTTATGGCATAAACGATTCGGTCACATTAGCTCGCTAACCTTGAATAAACTCAAGAAGTGGGACTTGGTTGAAGGGTTGCCTAAGATCAAGTTCGACCAAGAAAAGATGTGTGACACATGTGCTAGGTGTAAACAAGTAAGATCATCGTTCAAACCTAAAAGAGTAGTGAGCACAAATGAAGCCTTGGTACTAGTACACATGGATTTATGTGGACCTATGAAGGTACAGAGTAGAGGAGGATCAAGGTATGTCTTTGTTCTTGTAGATGACTACTCAAGGTATGTATGGCCTATCTTTCTTCATTCAAAAGACGAAACTTTTGATGAATTTGATTGTCTTATGAAACGTGTTCAAAATAAATATAAGACTAATCTAGTATCTATTCGTACGGATCATGGCACCGAATTTGATAATCAAACCTTTATAGAATATTGTAGAGTTAATGGTGTAGGACATAACTTTTCTGCACCAAGAACTCCGCAACAAAACGGTGTCGTTGAACGTATGAATAGAACCTTAGAAGATATGGCACATACAATGCTTCTGTGTAGTGGTTTACCTCGTAACTTTTGGGCTGAAGCCATTAGTACTTCTTGCTACATCCATAATCGTGCTATGATCCGACCTATCCTTAAGAAAACCCCCTATGAACTCCTCAGAGGTCGAAAACCTAATATCTCCCATCTTCGTTGTTTTGGGAGTAAATGTTTTGTACATAATAACGGTAAAAACCGCTTAAGTAAATTCGACCCTAGGAGTGATGAGGCGATCTTTATAGGATAATCAGATCATAGCAAGGCTTACAAAGTCTTCAATAAGAGAATTCTCTGTATTGAAGAAAGTGTCCATGTTATCTTTGATGAAGATAACATGTTCGATAAGCCCTTACAGGATGAGGAAGAAGACTTGGATGAACCCGACTTCCGTCTTTCAAGAGACGATCCCCCGGATTTGGAATTAGAGGATAATGAAATTGAGGGAATAAACGATGAACTCGATCGTTCCTCAAAAGACAAAAAGGAGAAGGACAAAGTTATAGTTGATGATACTATAACATCGACTCAAAATAAGAACTCCCAAACCAATGTTATAGATGATGTTACTGTAACATTGAATCCAAATCAAAGTGGAGAGCCCGAGGTTATAATCGGCTCAAATACAACACCCGGATTAGATTCAGGGGGAACTTCCTCTAATTCCGAGCCAAATGAAGTAGGGTCAAGATCAAATAACGAGGAAGAACCAAGCACTTCGACTAAGTGGAAATACAAGAACTCACACCCCATGGACAATATTCTTGGGAATATTAAGAAGGGTGTTCAAACAAGACGTTCCTTAAACAACTTCTGTTCTTTCTACTCTTTCCTATCCATGATCGAACCAAAGAACATCAATGAAGCTCTAGCTGAATCAGATTGGATTATAGCTATGCAAGAAGAGCTTCAACAGTTCGAAAGAAACAAGGTTTGGCATTTAGTTCCTAGACCAAAAGATTGGACAGTTATTGGAACACGGTGGGTCTTCCGGAATAAATTAGATGATGCCGGAGTCATTGTCAGAAATAAGGCTAGATTGGTGGTTCAAGGATATAATCAACAAGAAGGAATAGATTATGACGAGACTTTCGCACCTGTTGCTCGTCTTGAAGCTATTAGACTTCTAATAACATTCGCCGCACACAAAGGAATGAAGCTCTTTCAGATTGATGTCAAGACGGCATTCTTGAACGGTTATCTACAAGAAGAAGTCTTCGTTGAACAACCCCCTGGTTTTAAGAATATCAAATTTCAGAATCACGTATTCAAATTAGATAAAGCCCTATACGGATTGAAGCAAGCACCTAGGGCTTGGTACGACAGATTATCCAAATTTCTACTTGACAGTGGATTCAGTAGAGGATCCGTCGACAAAACCCTACTTCTGAAAACTAAGGATTCTGACCTTTTGGTTGTTCAAATATACGTCGATGATATCATCTTTGGATCGACCAACCGACGTCTATGCAAATACTTTTCTGAGTTAATGACTTCCGAGTTCGAGATGAGTATGATGGGAGAATTGAAATTCTTCCTAGGTCTGCAAATACAACAAACAGATGAAGGCATTAAGATTCATCAACAGAAATACATCAAAGAATTGATTCGGAAATTTGGAATGGAAAATTCACACGCTATGCCTACTCCAATGGTCGAGAATAAAAAATTGACATTGGATGAAAACGGTAAATCAGTTGATGAAACTACCTACCGTGGGATGATTGGGTCACTGTTATATTTGACCGCAAGTAGACCGGATATTATGTTTAGCGTATGCGTTTGTGCGAGATATCAATCGTCTCCCAAAGAATCGCATATGACGGCCGTAAAAAGAATTTTACGTTATTTAATTGGGACGGCCAACTTATACCTATGGTATCCAATGGAGTGCAATTTTGATCTAGTCGGTTATTCTGATGCCGACTACGCAGGATGTTCTCTAGACAAGAAAAGCACGTCGGGTGTCGCCACTTTTATCGGACCTTGTATCATTACGTGGGATTCGAAGAAACAAAATTCGGTTGCTCTCTCAACTGCTGAAGCCGAGTATATTGCTGCAGGACTGGTATGTACTCAACTTTTATGGCTTAAATAACAATTACGTGATTATGGTGTTGACGTAGGATGTATTCCTATTTTATGTGATAATACTAGTGCGATTATTATTTCTAAAAATCCTGCTCAACATTCTCGTACCAAACATATTGAAATAAGACACCATTTTATTAGAGACCATGTTGAGAAGGGGAATATAAAACTTGAATTTTGTTGTACTGAAAAACAATGGGCAGACATTTTGACAAAATCATTAGCTAGAGAACGATTTGAGACTTTACGGTTGGAAATTGGTTTAATCAGTGGTACCTAAGCTTCTATAATTGTTTAATCCTTTTATGACCGACTAGTTAAGTTAAGATTGTATGATCGTGTACAGTATATTGCGTTGCATGAATAATTTCGTTTATAGAAATATTATTTTCATAAGATTCTATTTGCTATTTATAATTTAATTGACATACAAACTTATAACACACCATATCTTTTATTTGTATCTTTTATCTTCCAATTTTTTTTTTTTAAAAAAAAAAAAAAAAAAAAAAAATTCTCACAAAATAAGCTCACAATACACGGCTCATATCTTTCCTATTCTAGACCAAATTCCTAATTCATGTCATATCATCATAAATTTCCATACTTATCACTTTCCTATTCCTAATTAATTACACTTACCATATTTCATCTACACTTGTTAACCCTAATATCTAGACCTATATCTACCCTTGATTGACCGTCCACCCCTACCCACTTGCTCACTTTCTTTCTTCCAAATATTTACCATCATTGCATATCTTTTCCTTTACTCCAACCATCTCCATCATCCCCTTTTTCAAACAATCTCCATCATCATGAACACATCCCATGCAAAAAACACCCGATCCTCAACCCGTCACCACCAAAACCGCTCCTTTCCTCACCAAACATCACCTTTGCCACCAAATACTCCTCATTCCATGAATTGTCCTTCACCACAACCAAACCAAAACTCGCCCCTGTTTCGTAGTCGGGACGAATCGGTCTCCGAAGGAAAAAGACGCCGTCTTTTCAAAGGTAAAAATAAAGTTGTTGTTGATAATGGTGAAGCGATTGTAGAGGAACCCGAGGTGATAGTTCGGAATGGTGTTGCTCGTACTCTGCTTCGGGATGCTTCAAAAGCCGCGACAAAGGAAGGGTTGAATCGTGTTCGGCTTACTCATGATGAAAGCATCTTGGTTAATCGAGTTTTGAGGTATTCTATTCATGGTGGTCGGTTTTATCCGAAATCTTGGTTGGTTAGTGTACCCGCTCTTGCTTTCTTTATTAATTTTCTTGATTTTCAAGGGTGGAGTCACATAAGTCAGTTTTCGGGTCCTATATACCCGGTTGAGGTGGTACAGTTCTTTGCAAGTGTGTCGATTAAAAAGGGAGTGTTGCATGCGGTTGTTAATGGTGTCGATGTTACCGTCTCTGTTTCGGATTTTTGCTCTCCTTTTTCGGTTCCTAATGAAGGGATTGAATTAAATCCGAGTCTTGAATGGTCTAATGTTGGAAGTGACAAGGAATTGTTGGTGAAACAGTATTTTGAGGAGATGACGGAGGGTGTCAATATCGTGGTTCGTCCTCTTTCGGCTAAAATCAAGTTCCTCTTAAATTTTTTGTGGAACACAGTGGTGCCGAGAAGAGGGGCCGTGATAAGGTGTCGAGTTATGAGGCGATTATGGTTTATTCTTGGTTGGAAGGTCAAAAGGTGAATTTGGGTAGTGTTGTTTTACACCGTATCCTTCAAACGAGCCTTACGGTTACTAAGGACAAATTGAGCACTACAATTGATTTGCCGTATGGTATGTGGATATCTCGTTTGTTGGAAATTAAACAGGTAATCGGGCCCGACGATTCGGTGTTAGTGCTCGGGATAGTATGTGTGATAAGTTGATCAAGCTAATGGGTCTTGTTGTTGATGGACCCGAATTACAACTTGCAAAAGATGTTGAGAAAGTCCCGGTGGATTCGGGTTTAGGAGCTATGGAGTCGAAGTTGGAGGGGTTTATGAGTGGTTTAATGCAGAAATTCGAGGAGCATTCGACTAGTTTGGCTACGACATTGTCACGGGTTGGACCATCTCGGTCTTTAGACTCGGGTTTGGATGCTAGTCGGGTGTACTCGTGGATGGAGGATGTGGACAAGAGATTAGCGGGTTTTGAGAGGGAGCTGAAGGCTATACGTGGGGAAGTGTTTCCACACAGTGATCGTCTCACTTTCCTTACGAGTCAGGGTGGTGCTTTGGTGATGCACGGGAAAGCGATGGCCGGTGATCAAGCTCTCACATTGGAAGCGACAAAGGCTCTTTCCTTGAAGGTGCTTAATTTTGAGAGGAGCATTGGTACTCTTTCACAGTTGGTTAGGAGCTCTTTCGACCGTCTGGACGCTTTGGAGCACCGTACTAGACCCGACTACGTGAACCCGTATAAGACCCGCAACATCTGACTTCCTCTCGTCCTACCCTCCTTAGCCCGTGCCTTTATTAGCTTTTCTTTTATTTCATCTAGTGGTGTGTTAATCAAACTCTTATTCGGCCCATTTTGGCATTACACTTGTGGTTATGGCCCAAGTGTTCTATTAGACATGTGATCATTTGGCCCACTTTGGCTTTAGACATGTTTAATTCTTAGTTTGTATGTTAATTATCTTTTGGATGCTTCTAGTCTTGCATGTTATTTTATTTTCTGTGGCGTTTTTCTCTCTTGTCTCGTCTTATATTATTCTAGTCATTTTTGATTTGTTCTTAACTTTTCGATGATGTCAAGAGGGGGAAAGAACGTCTATAGTAAGCATCTACCTAAGCTTGCTCCTTGTCAAGACCAATTGTCTCTTAAAGTTCTTAAGTTTCGATTTTTGAGTAATTGTCTTGATCTTGCGTTAATCTTTATTATCAAGATAACGGTATTATATTGAGGGGGAACTTTTTTAATTAGTCACAATTTTAGGAGACTTGCCATCATCAAAAAGGGGGAATTTGTTGGACCATATAGCTTATATGTTTATGTTTTGATGATGTCAAGGTGTTTTACATTTTATATACTTGTTGCGTGTAATTGTTTGTTAAGTGTTTTAGCATTAACCTGTTACGAGCAACAAAGGGGATTGTGATGATTACATGAGAAGTTCAAGTCCTTGTTCAAGATCACACAATTCAAAGATTCATTCAAGTATTATGTGAAGACGAAGCTCGTCTACAAGATTAATCAAGCTTGGATGATGATGTAGCCTATACTCGAAGATCTCCTTGAAGATTAGAATAGTATATGTGATTATCTCATAATGGTAATCAAAGAATGAGTTTCTTAATTAGTAAAGTTATAGTTTTGCAGCTATAACATTACTAGTAAAAGAGCTCAATGTTATAGCTCTTCTACTATAACATTGAAATGCTGAGTTTTTATACACGACTTTTAAATGGTTCGAAAACTGTTTTGCAATTTCTTAAAGTTTGTTTTATATGTTTTAATGAAAGTATTTATTTTATAAAGCCCGGTTTAGTGAGGAGACCGGTTATATTGTTAGCGTTAATTGATGGTTATTGGGTCAACTTATGAGTTGGACTTTACTATCAATTAGGGTTTTCATCTAGCCTCTCCTAAAACCTAAATTCTAATTATATACTAAGATTAGGGTTTGCATGGTTCACGAGCCTATGAGCCGTGTTGCCTATGAGATATTAGGTAAAGATTTTATTCTATAATAATATCTTTACATATCTTATATCTTAGTTAATATATTTGTTTATGGTAAAAGATATTCTTGTTTTAGAAAATCTCATCATAATCTTAGAATTTATAGTAAAGATAATATTTGGAAAGATTATATTCTATCTTTTGGAATATTCTTTATTATCTTTTATGGCTTTTAGGTAAGAGATAATAAGAAGATATAATTTGTAATTATATCTTATTTCAGCTATTAGGGTTCTTATAGAAACCGTGTAGCCTTCCTCTTCCTTGTCTATAAATACTTTGTTATTTACAACATCTAAAAGAGAGACCTCAAGCATAAAAATTGTTTTCATATTTTAAAGAGCAAACCGTGTGTTTTTAACGAAAACCGATTTGTTAATTTTGAAAGGTCGTGTGTTTACAAAACTCGCATACTTGTTCTTCATTTATCGTTATAAAATAATAGTGCTTAGTTGAATTCTTAACTTGTTCATTAACGTGAACCTTTGTTAGAATCATTAGTGCTTTCTTATTAGCGTAAGTTAGTCACTCGAGTATTTAATGGTACTCATTGAGTTACAGCTAGAGTTAGTTGTACGAGTTGGGTTAGTAAATTTGTAATCCGTAGAAAGGTACTAAATTTATGAATCGAGAATAGTGGACGTAGGTTTCGACTTGTGAAACTGAACCACTTCAAAAATCCGTGTGTCTCTTCTTGTTTCGTTCTTTCGTTTACTTTGCTTACAATCGTTAGTTAATTAGTTAAAGTTTAATCAATAAACTTTAAATAATCAATTGCACACACACAATCGGAAAAGTTTTAAAAAGTTTTAAATCATCAATTCACCCCCCCCCCCCCCTCTTGAGTATTTTGGATCAATAGACTCTTCAAGGCCCAACAGAAGCTCTAATGCTATCAAGCAAGGTTGTCACGAGCATTCAATAAAAACGTACGTCCTCGTTCTTTTCAAGTATGAGACCTAGTCCTTGCAATACGAAGACCAATTATCACCTCTCACAAGCCGGTTGGCAAGTTTACCTCTAAGTGGGATGTATGTATGTGGTATAAGAAGTTTACACAAAGGGCGCATACAAGATTGCGGATGAAGACTATGTGCTCATAGGCCCAGTAAAATGGGAAATTTCTCAAACGTTACTACTCTTGAAGCAACACCATGCTCCTAAGCAGTAGCGTAAACTGCAAGCCATGCTCCTAAGTAAGAGCGTAAACTGCAAGCCATGCTCCTAAGCAAGAGTCAAAACTGCAAGCCTCCATGAACGTCGGCTTGATCTTGTGAAGTACTGGTTCTACTTTGCAAGTACGTAGGCAACTTGAATGAACATGTAACCAGAGTTTAGCCACGAAAAAAATGAGTATCATACCTCAAAACAAAAAAAAAACCAAAAAAAAAAAATTAAACTACGTCGGCTTGATCTTGCGAGATGTCATATTTGTCACCTTGCAAGTACATAGGCAGCTTGAGTGAACATGTAGCTCGAGTGCAGCCATCCCTCCAAACAAACACCATTTCCCTTTGCACTACTGTGTAAGCTTTGATCTTTGTGAAATACCATTTTTTTACTTTGAAAGTATGTAGGCGGCTTAGGTAAACAGTAGGTCAATACCCCGTACCGCACCTAAAAAAACTCAATGTTGCTTGGCGTTTTCATAAAAGGATGAGCATCTTATTGAAACTAATAATAGCTAAGACATTCTGCGAGCAAACATTTTTGCAAACCATCTCGGCAAAAAATTGAAAAAGGCCATTTTCTAAGACCATCATCAATCAACATTTTCAGTGAAGCCTTGATAATAGTCTTCAAGAAGTCTTCATGAAACTCCATGAGATAATTCGGTCTTCAAAAAGCGTCAATGGTCTTTGAAAGACTCCAATACTCTTCGTGAAGCATGTCTCTTCGAGAGGCTTGAATCACCTTCAAATCTTCAGTATTCAAATATTTATAGACACTTCAAGATGCATCAATTATCTTCAAATCCATGTGTGAACTCTAAAATAGCCTAAACAGTTTTAAGAAGCAAGAGGCAGCTTGATTTAGTCTTTAAATAGTCTCTTCAAAACTTCCATCGTCTTCAAGACTTCCATCCTCTTCAGGAATCTTCCAACAATTATGTAGAATACTTCAAAGAATCTTCGAAATTGTTTTCACATTGTCATAATCTTCACGGTCATTGAAAAATTTGAGTAATCTCTAAAGCTCGGCAGCCATAATAACTCATATGATAACCGAAATGACCCAGCGGATTCATTGCATGGTAGTTCATATGAGATTTGAAATAACATGCTTGTAGTCATCTCCAATGGTTGATGGGCTCACTCCAGGATGGCTCACATGTTAACCGAAATGACCCAGTGGGTTCATTGCATGGTAGCTCATGTGAGAATTGAAATCGGCTCTCCACAGAAATATTCAATGCTTCAATGCTTGACAGCTCAGCATCATGGGCTCATATGATAACCAAAATGACCAATTGGGTTCATTGCATAGTAGCTCATATGAGAATTTGAATGACCTCCCAGGAAAAATCTTCAAAGCTCTGCCTCAGGCTCGACATGGAATATGATGAAAGTCTTCATGAAATATAGCTCACATGATAACTGAATGACCAAGCGGGTTCATTACATGGTAACTCGTGTAAGAATTGAAATGACTCGTCCGAAGAAATCTTCATCTATTGAAATGTCAGGTTCAACACGCGGACACATATACTTGGAATGCTATGGCCTAGCTAGAATAATAAGGCCTCCAACTTCGACGACTCGGTTCAAACGTCGCTCCAGAGTGTTCAAAAGCAGCTACACTATTCTTGAAAGGGGTTGACAAGCTTCGAGTCTTCATAACTTTTGAGTATCTTCAGGCTTCAAATATTCAAGCTCCATTATTCCTCTAAATACTTTCAGCGTCTTCGAGTCTTCATATCTTCGAGGGCTTCGGCTTCGGTCTCTGAAAGCGTCAATGGTGATTAAAAGCCTCGATGGTCTTCAAAAAGCTTTATGCCTTCATACAATCTCCAATATAGCTCTAACGTTTACAAGAAGCAATAACCAGCTTAATTGATAGCCTTCAAAGCTTCCACATTTTTCGAGATGCTTGGACAGCCTTTATGCCTTCAAGAAGTTCCAATGGTCTTCCGATCTTCTAACAGCCTCATAATCTGATAAGTTTGACCAATCTTTAAAAAAAAATTATTAATCTTCAAGAAGCTCAACAACACCTTCTAATGGTACGAAAAGCTTGATAAGTCTTCTAATGTCTAGAAGTAAGAACAATGCTGACAATAATTGAAAATTTCTTGATGAAGTTGAACATTCTTTGCGAGGCTTCCACCGTCTCCCATAATCACAGGCGTCTTTATAAATTCGAGGTGGTGCTCCTCAAAATACCCGCCCCTGCAAAAAAAAAAAAGAAAAAAAGAAGGGGCCAAATTTTCTCAAAGCAAAACAAAACTGTGTTTTTGTGACGAAGAAAAGATAACTTGATTCATCAGTCCGATTTCGATATACACCTAAACCAAATTAACAAAGAAAAAGTCAAAGTTAGCCATGAACATAGCAGCATACATCAGCAAAGTATTTGATGAAATCTAAGGTAAAACAATTTTGGCCACATCTTCGCATTGTTCAACTACTGCGATAAGCCAACACCGGGTCAAAGTGTCGAGTTCGCCAAGCATAACGATGACCGAGCGAAGGAGTATATGACCATAGCGGGCACCTCTCGCTCATAAGTAAAAACAGGAGCAAATAATCATCGACTTTAAACTGATACAAGGAAAAGACAGTAGCTCTTGAAGTTTAAATGCATTCCATCCTCCTGTTCTTAAATAAATTGTGGTAAGGAAGTTGAAGTAGCTAACTGCACCTGCACAGCTCCTCGAATCCAAGTGTGCAATTGCAATCCATAAACGTCACTGAATTTCGGATATTAACTTTATTCAAGAAGAAAAAAAAACTAGAGATTCACGATCAAGATACCGAAGCCTTCGTTCAAATTAATCATCGCAAGCTCAATGCGTAAGCAATGATAATAGCAGCTCTACATCAAAATGAAGTCAAATATGAGAACAATAATGCAAGTTTGCTCATTAAAAGTTCAGTTTGAACAACAAAAAAAATACAGAGTACAAAATTAAAAAATGCAGTTGAGACGAGGATCACGAGATCAATCAAGGTTCAACATTGTCGAATAATCTGTCATACAAATGAACCAAACAAAGAAATGGTCAGCATTTCGCAAAACACGTAAAGCCTCAAAAGGATATTTCAGTAGTGAAAAATTCCTCAAGTCAAAGCAATGCAAAGATCAAATTTGCTAGATACAGTCAAATTATTCGAGTACTACATGTTATACGGAAAGTGCAGTAACAATAAAAAGATTATAAATACCGAACGAGAGAAGTAGTGACGTGGAAGAGAACCACTGCCTTGAAAATTATTTCCGGTACGACCGTGGTGGCGATCAGCAAATGACCGGTAGTTCTCCAAGGATTACACTACTGTCGCCTTTCAGACTTGCCCACTCAAGACCGATAGGCCAGGAACGACCTTAATCTTTACCCAGAAATATTGAGAGGAGAAAAGATGAGAAACGGAGAAGAGACAGTGAAGTGTTGTTTTTGTATGTTGAAATGCTGCAGAGAGGCTCGAAATTATAGTGAAAAAGGAGCAGTTATAGGAGCCAAAACCGACTCCTGAAACTCAGCCTAAAATCCGAGTTAGTGGGAGTAAGACTCTCCCCACTAACAGTCAGTTTGACTGACCTTTTCAAATTTGCTAACAAACACAAAACAAAGCCAGCAACACAGCTTGGATTCCGCCCAAAAAGGTAGGCACAGCCTGCTACAGGCGATTGCCAAATCCCAAATCCCGAATCACGAATCCGGGCCGGGCCGGGTACGGGCACGGCGCGTTTGCGAGCTGAATTAAGCACCTCGCAAAGCCTCTACAAAAGGCTCCCTTTACCCACTAGTGACATGGTAAGGAGTGTGGACATATATAAACACATCAAACACTCTTTTCCTCACCAATGTGGAACAATTGGAACATTTTACATGGCTAAAAAAGCCCCTATTTCCAACAATCCCCCACTAGGGGGACCAGAGATAGAGAAACAGAATTCCTGGGTAAAGGAAGGATTGGATACTTAGGTATCAATATCTTGCGATTTGAATTGACACTTTAGTGAGATGAGGAAACAACTTACTTACAGCAAGTGAATATCTTGCGATTTGAATTCTTAGCTGAGCTTCGGTCGATACCCCCCACAACACATATCATACCTTCATAATTAAGATCATCCCGCGATTTCAAAGTGCAACGTGCTCTTTTAGAGCTATGCGTTTACCTTGGTACTAACAAATGTGTTCACAAGACTTCTCATAGTCTTATGTGTTAGGTTCATATACCTATTATTAGACTCCTCTAATAGTGAACTAATTAACTTATTAATTATTTGTTCTTTAGATCTAGTGCATGCATAACAAAATGAAAGATTTATAAGAAAAACAATGTTCCTTACATTGTTGGTTGGTTCGAAATTAAGGGCACAAGTAAGGTCACCTTCCTTCACTTGTTCTTGAGCTTATAATGATGGATGATCCTCCTAAGACTCCAAGTTTAGAAGCCACTCCAATAAATTGCACCCAAGATTAATCCCAAAAATTCCTACTAATATTAACTAGATATGTAGTAGAAATATTACCTTAATAATACTAATAATCTTGTATTACTATCTTAAGTAATATATGATGTGTATTAGTATTTATGGAGAGTTTTTAAGCAATTTCAAATGAGGGAGAAACTAGAGAGAAAAACAAGCAAAAGCATACTAGAAAAATTGAGCAACAAAATGCTCTAAATGGTGAGCCAAAAACCGGTGGCTTTAACACCATGTAGGAATCTTTGCTTTTTGTTTTTTTTACTCTTTGTTTAGTGTAGGTAGAGTGTAGGAAGCCTAAGTGTAAGATGTAGTATGTAAAGGCTAGTATGCAAGGTCTCTTTCACACAATAACCAACATCTACATAAGACAAAAGAGCATCTTTGCTCATCTCATTTTGTAGAAATATTGGTCCTTTTATGGACCATTTTTGCCTTTTGTCATTTGTCCCACAAATGCTTATAAGTCTTATGTTTAACAATCTTACATATTTAATTATTAATGTAATCATTTAACACTTAAATATTACAATTAATAATATAATATACACTCCACTTTTTGAGTAGTATACTACCATTATATCAACATATAATGGGTCCCAAAATTACTAGTTAGTTAAAATTACAACTTCTTGTAACTTTAAATAACTAATTACCTCTACCTCAAAACTTATATTAATACCTCAACTAATTTAGTAAATTAACACTTAATAACTAAATTTAATCTTATTTAATCACATTACAATAAGACGCAAAATTGCACTCCCATAATTAAGGAATTAATTAATTCGTATCGCATACAATTAATTAAATATCTATTTGGGCCTCATCCTATAGGTGTGACCTAAAGGGATCAACTGACCACCACCGTCACACGACAGTAATGTCAAACTCTAGTTAGCCAATCATTACCGATTAATGACGGTCGATGATCGTATAAAGAATCATCCCTCACGTATTCTTAATTTGAGATTTAATTATGATATTTAAATCATGTGATCGCACTATTATTGAGGACACATTTCCCAACAATCTCCCACTTGTCCTCGACAAGTGTGCGTCACCAATTCTCTTGTCCTATTACAATCTCCCACTCAATGCAAGGTGTCTTGCAGGTCGTACTTACATTTGATCATATCTTGAGTGGTTTTCTCGATCTGGAGATTAACTGTCTGACCGGAATTATCTATCATAGATACCTTCCGAGCGTGGCCACGCATTTCCAGTTAACTACTCCTCGAGTGGCCTTGAGATTTTAAACAACCCCGACAAGGGGTGGACAATTTCTATCGCCCTATTCCTTCGTTCACCCACACCCATCATAACCCAAAATATACCCAGTTTGACCTCATTTACGAAATCGTAGAGTATAAATCAAAGCTAATCAGAAGTTGTGCCAACTTGGGCGAATAGTCTCTAGTCAAAAGAATTGACTCATAAGAATACTATAGTAGCTCTTGCCACGACCGGGCTTTATGAATTACTGAACTCTATAAGCGGTCATCGCTGACGATTGTCCCATACAAATGATCGCCTATGTGATCGACTAGTCATCCCATATGACTCTATGGCACTTGAACTTGCCATCAATCGCATCACACTCTAGTCACTTGGAGACGTCACCTCATATAAGTAACTAGGGGCGAATACCATGTCAATCCAGTTCACTTTAATGGGGTTCAATTTGTCTCTACAACCCATTCGGATATGACAAGGTAGCGGGTGAGTTTAATAAAACTCAAACGATAAATGTGATTATCACATATGAATAGTCAATACACTAATACTACTTCATATTCAATAATCTCTAGTGTATTAAAACACTAGTTAAAATGCAATACAAGCTTGGCAAGTGGATATACCCGATATCCATATATTCCAACTTAATTAATTGATATGTCCTTCCATTCAATGTCATCTCTTAATGACATGAAATTCTCTAAGTATATGTCTAGACTTCATACTAGACCTGAGCTCTTTAACTTGAAAGAAGCTCCCACTGTTATCACATAACTTGTGATAAAGTCATTTGTAGAGGGATTCACCCTTAATCCCTACGTTGACCATTTTATCACAACTAACTTAGATTCCTTTTGTAGAATTTGCAATGCGCGAAACTAAAACACATTTCTTAGTTTCTTACTCCTTTGTCAATAACATTTGCTTAGGATTTCATCAAATCCTTTTAAGCTTGGAAACTGAAGTTAGTGCAACCCTTAAACACTTACTTAGTTTATCATCCAAACACTTGTACAATTCATCAATTGTACTTTAAGGCTTTCACAAGCCCATCTTATGAATTAACTTATTATTGACTCATCATGCACCTAGCATATGGTACATCACAGCACGTGCGTCTGTTGGCATACATAATCGTTCTAATGGCGGAACATTAGTAATCGATTTCATGTAATCAACAATTTAATGGGTTCAGTGAACGACCATGATTCCATCATAGTAATTCCATTTTCATCATCATGAATAAGCCATTCAACTTTGTTGATGTTAAACAGATACGAAAGAACTTATCTTCATAAGACTCTCAATTCTATGCCAATTTACTCTCACATAGATTCAAAATCTAGAATACTTTGCATCCCTTTCCATGTCTCCCAATTACTCTTACCAGAAGAGAGCATTGGTATATTATTCTCAATAATTAATATGTTATCAACATATAAGACATGGAGAAACAATTATAGCTTCCACTTAACTTCATGTATATCATGATTCTTCAATCATGTGAATGAAAGAATTCACTATAATCACATGAACGAAAAGTATAATCCTTTAATGCTAGCTTAAGACCATCTTGTGATCACTTAAGATAGCTACGCATGATATGTTAGGATTCTTAGATCTTCATCTAAGGTTTTGTGTTTTAAACACTTCCTTCTCTAAATTCCCATTTTAGAAAAGCGAATTCTATTTGCCATTTATCATTGAAATGCGGTAATTCCTAACACAATTTATCTTGATCAACATCTTTATGTAAATCTTATGCATTTGTATACTCTTGAGCTCTATTTACTTTTGAGGAGACCTGCGCCTTAAAGTAAATCTACTCTTGAGTAACAATTTTCGGATTGTAATGCTTCGGCTCATATGTAACAAGGTCATGATACTATCACTTTCACAAAGTAATTTTTAAACAATAAGACATGTGCGATAAACTCCCATTGAACTATACTCTCTTTCTATTTTTATAGACAATAGTTCAACTACACTCCAACTCTATAATTCTATTACTTTTACAAAGTAACATTTTAACTATAAGAGATGTTTGTGACGATACAATCTTCTCCCACTCTATCTCTCAGAAATACATCTATCTTCTTGAGAGATAGTTTTGTGAGACACAAACATATATATTTTAATGGAGTTTAGCTTTCAAAAGGCCATCCTAACATGGCAGCTTGATAATATACGAGTCTTATCCATGTCATCTGTTTGATAGACTCTCTATTCTAGGTATCTCATGGTTGACCATCCAATTAGAATTACTTGTTCGTTTTGGATTGCAAATTCCCAAAATTGAGTTCATCAACTCAAACCGACTCATATTAGTTTGATCTTATGGGTAGTGATGCCAGGTCATAATCCATTTTTAATAAATCAAATTTATTACTTAGATCTTTGCCACTACGATTTTGGTCGTAATGCTTAGAACTTTATTCAATTGGTTCTCTACGTTATTTTGGAAATTTCTCAAATCTCTCAAATGCTTCACCTTTTATTAGATTAAGTAAATATACCCTTATCTACTTGAATCATTGGTAAAAGTGACGAAGTAGTCATAAATTCCCCTTGTGGTGATGTTAATTAGAACACATACATCGGCATGTATTAGTCTCATCAATCACTTGCTTGTGTCCCTTTACCACTAAAGGAAGTACAAATTATATTGCAAAGGAGACAAGATTCGCATATTCCATATGATTGAAAATCAAATGGTCTAATAATTCTAGTCGACACTAGCATTTTAATGCGTTTCTCATTTACGTAACCTAATTGAAAAATCAAATGTACAAATCATTTGGATTACTTGTTATGAGTCTTTTGGTGCGTATTATGTAGATATCCTTACATGAGTTGGAACTGTCTAAAACTTGTGTATCATAAAGATAAGTGACATGGCTCACATCCATGTCTATTTTCAACAAAATACTACAATTGTCTTTGAAGACAAAATATAGATCCTTTCATGTCTCACATAGAAATGGGAATAATGTTTTAGACTAAGTGGATACATAATAACAATTATGTAAATTATAACTCAAAGCTATTAGCAAAAACAAGTACATAAATATCTCTTGAAGTGGCGGCTACCCGAGCTCCATTTCATTGTCGGAGATTCATATCACTCTTGTTTAGCTTTTCCACATTTCCAAGTCCCACTTGGAGTAACAAGCCCAACTTTGATATCTTCTAAATACTTGGGGCAATTTCGCTTCCAATGGCCCATGACATTACAATAATGACATTCCTCATAGGATTTGGCACCCTTCTTGGTCTTGGTCTTGGTAGTCCCACTATCCATTTCCAATTTATAATCAGGTTTGGGTTTCTCGCCCATTTTTGCCTTCCCTTTATTAATACCAAAACTCCTTTCATTTGCAAGGACATTCTTGCTAGAACTCCCACTCAATTTGATATTCCTCATTGTTTCTTCAAACAAGGATTCCTTAGGCTTTGTAAGATTTTCTTCACAAGAATTTCTTTTCAAGGTGGTGGGCAATAATATTAGAGTGGGTGGAGTGGAGGTGGTAAAGAAGCAAAAATTTCCATCCTGACCAATGCCAATGCGTAATTCTCTAATCGTTTCATTGTCATAATCGGAGCATTTGTCATCGTATGATTGGAGCCATGTTTCAACGGTGATTGGTGTAGGAGTATTAGATGAATTCATTGCGTACAAACAACTACAAAAATGGAAATGAAGGAAATAATTAACATCTATCGTTTTAATAATACTCGTATATTTGTAAACAAGTATTGCATCTATGTAGTGACCTCTACCCAACTACATGAATGATTCCGAGATCCAAATTCATATCAACTCGGGCACGGTGAGCCGATTCATCCCTTATTAATATAACTCGGTGGATTAACTCTTTAATCGATTCTACTTTTAGAACTCTCGGTCGATAAAAAATTACTCTAATTCTCATCTTTAGCCCGGAACACATGCGACTACGGTCAACAATACTTCCGTTGAGCTCAATCCAAATTTCGATGTAATAAGTTTTTACTACCCCACTTCGCCAACGTAACAAGGTTTGTATTACGGTGAAGCCGGATTAACTCCCTTGTGAAATTGATACTTCATGGGTTTCTACTATTTGGTAAGGCTTTATCTCAATTATTATATGTGAGAGGTCTTGTCAATTCATTATCTATCACGTTTTGAGTGAACTAAAGCGGTGAACTACGATAATTATAATTGACACGGTCGATGACTCGATATGATATGCATGTGTTGTTATGGCGATTTGGCAATGCATGTAACATATTAAAGAAAATGCAAAGCAATAAATAAAATTCCTAGTATGGCCTTCCTAAAAATAGAAAATAAAATAATCTATTACATATTCGGAAACCAACTCCTTTGGTCCCTTGATTCTTCAAATGGCACGCCTCCCAAGACACCGTCTTTGTCGGATCACCCTTCCGAATGGCACCGTCTTTGAAGATGCTCCATAATTACAAATAATAATAAAAATACAAAGCTATTCCTATTATACATTTGTAAAATGGAAAAACTAATGAAATAAAAATAAAAGTGATACGAGATCACATTAAATTACAACCGAATCAATATTCCCTTTCATTACGGGTAATACCGATTAAAACTAAGGCCATACTAAGATAAAATTACATAATTCAAAATTATATAAATAAAAGACATTCAACAATTGAAATATGCAGCATTATAATATGTATCTATCATGCCAAATGATGTGCCAAATCGCCCTATTTAACTTATGTCGTACATATAACCCGGTTTCATGGAAATGCGTGATAATAACCTTTTAAAATCACTAATTAACACTTAAATCACATCTAAGCTCAAGTTAATTATCCTAATACATTTTAGGACTCAAAAATTAGTCATCACTTAATTTTTGAAAATAATTCAACTTGATTTAATTTTATGCTCATTTTTGACCTTAAAAACACAATATTTATGAAATAAATCCAAATTAAATCATAAAAGTTTCAAAATTTGAATTTTAAATTTTTGAACATTCTGGAATAAATCCATGACACTCATAATGTCAAAAATCATGGTTAAAACTTTCGAATTAATTTTGAGAAAATATAGTTGCATTTTTATCGTTTTTATCTCATAAAATGTATAAAGTATACGAAAATTAAACCAATAATTTTTACAACTTTAGATCTGATTAGTGGGATATTAATGCAACTTAAAATAATTTTCTCAAGCCATGCAATACGTTTTAGCTAATTTTTGCTAAAATAGTCACTATTTATGCCATTTTTACTCAAAAATTCATAAATCATGCTAAAGAAGATATTTAAATCTAGAAATTTACATACTCTCTGTAAATCGTGCATGTGACATCATATTAAAAGATCATGGCTTAATTCGAAATTTAACTAATTTTAACCATTTTACCTCATTTAATCCATCTTTATCTCATAAAAATCATAAATCATGCAATATTAATCAAATTAACTCGTCCTTTTACACACAACTTGTAAAATATTCATGTGAGGTCATATAAATTTTCCAAGGTCAGAAACGAAATTTAACTATTTTTAGCATTTTAATTCCCATTTTAGTCATAAAAATGTAATAAAATGACCAAAATCCTTAAAATGAGCAATAAATTTCCATGAATCATAAAAATGACCTAAAAACATTTTAGGACCAGAATATATAACATGCATGGTGATTTCGTGGCTTATACTTACAAATCACAAATTTTTAGTTTTATATGTTAACCTTTTAACTCGGAAAAACAATAACCGATTATGCATGCAACATCCTATGCTCTGATACCACTTGTTAGGTTCATATACCTATTATTAGACTCCTCTAATAGTGAACTAATTAACTTATTAATTATTTGTTCTTTAGATCTAGTGCATGCATAACAAAATGAAAGATTTATAAGAAAAACAATGTTCCTTACATTGTTGGTTGGTTCGAAATTAAGGGCACAAGTAAGGTCACCTTCCTTCACTTGTTCTTGAGCTTATAATGATGGATGATCCTCCTAAGACTCCAAGTTTAGAAGCCACTCCAATAAATTGCACCCAAGATTAATCCCAAAAATTCCTACTAATATTAACTAGATATGTAGTAGAAATATTACCTTAATAATACTAATAATCTTGTATTACTATCTTAAGTAATATATGATGTGTATTAGTATTTATGGAGAGTTTTTAAGCAATTTCAAATGAGGGAGAAACTAGAGAGAAAAACAAGCAAAAGCATACTAGAAAAATTGAGCAACAAAATGCTCTAAATGGTGAGCCAAAAACCGGTGGCTTTAACACCATGTAGGAATCTTTGCTTTTTGTTTTTTTTACTCTTTGTTTAGTGTAGGTAGAGTGTAGGAAGCCTAGGTGTAAGATGTAGTATGTAAAGGCTAGTATGCAAGGTCTCTTTCACACAATAACCAACATCTACATAAGACAAAAGAGCATCTTTGCTCATCTCATTTTGGCCGAAATATTGGTCCTTTTATGGACCATTTTTGCCTTTTGTCATTTGTCCCACAAATGCTTATAAGTCTTATGTTTAACAATCTTACATATTTAATTATTAATGTAATCATTTAACACTTAAATATTACAATTAATAATATAATATACACTCCACTTTTTGAGTAGTATACTACCATTATATCAACATATAATGGGTCCCAAAATTACTAGTTAGTTAAAATTACAACTTCTTGTAACTTTAAATAACTAATTACCTCTACCTCAAAACTTATATTAATACCTCAACGAATTTAGTAAATTAACACTTAATAACTAAATTTAATCTTATTTAATCACATTACAATAAGACGCAAAATTGCACTCCCACAATTAAGGAATTAATTAATTCGTATCGCATACAATTAATTAAATATCTATTTGGGCCTCATCCTATAGGTGTGACCTAAAGGGATCAACCGACCACCACCGTCACACGACGAAAGAATGTCAAATTCTAGTTAGCCAATCATTACCAATTAATGACGGTCAGTCGACTGTATAAAGAATCATCCCTCACGTATTCTTAATTTGAGATTTAATTATGATATTTAAATCATGTGATCGCACTATTGTTGAGGACACATTTCCCAACATTATGATCATCACACCTGCGTAGGTGACTCAACTGCTAATGTGCTCTTTTAGAGCTATGCGTTTACCTTGGTACTAACGT
Organism: Silene latifolia; assembly: GCF_048544455.1. Classification (NCBI taxonomy): domain Eukaryota; kingdom Viridiplantae; phylum Streptophyta; class Magnoliopsida; order Caryophyllales; family Caryophyllaceae; genus Silene; species Silene latifolia. The sequence continues at coordinate 2,283,826 of NW_027413661.1, read as the reverse complement.
TCTCTTTTAGAGCTATGCGTTTGCCGACCTCCCCACACTAGTAGATCTGCCAATAAGTTTTTCAACCAATCAGCCTCTTGTCCTGCCAACTCAAGAACTATGAACTCCGACTCCATGGTAGAGCGTGCAATACAAGTTTGTTTAGTAGACTTCCACGATATAGCACCTCCACCCATGGTCAAGACATAACCACTAGCAGAACAGATCTCATCGTTACCTGAAACCCAATTTGCATCACAATATCCTTCTAACACAGCAGGAAATTTACTATAATGCAAGCAAAGGTCAACTGTTCCTTTTAGGTATTTTAGTCAACGACGAAGAGCATTCCAATGTTCACTACTAGGGTTATGTGTATAACGAATCAGTCTACTAACTGCATATCTGGTCGAGTACAGTTCATAAGAAACATCACACTACCTAGGATTTTAGCATAGTCTTCTTGGGATACACTCTTCACCAAGTTTTTACATAAATGTATACTAGCATCGTAGGGTGTCCTACCAGGCACATCATCAAAGCAGTTAAACTTTTTCAACACTTTTTCCACATAATGAGATTGACTTAAAGAAATTCCTATAGAGTTTCGAATAACCTTAACTCCTAGGATTACATGAGCTTTTCCTAAGTCCTTCATCTCAAATTCTGATGACAAAAATTCTTTGGTTTTAATTATTACCTCCAAATTATTACCAAGTATTAACATGTCATCAATATAAAGGCATATAAGCACACAATCAGATTCTATTACTTTTGAATAAACACATGAATCAGAATTGTTTACCATATAGCCATTACTTACCAAAGTGTTGTTAAATTTCTCATACCACTGTTTAGGTGCTTGTTTTAGACCATATAGTGATTTATTCAGTTTACACACCTTATTCTCTTGACCCTTTAACACAAACCCTTCAGGTTGCGACATATAAATCTCTTCCCTTAGCTCACTATTCAAAAAGGCAGTTTTAACATCCATCTGATGTATGAAAAGGTTATGAATAGCAGCTAAGGCGACAAGAGTTCTAATAGTCGAAATTTTGGTCACAGGTGAATAAGTATCAAAATAATCAATATCTTTCTTTTGTGTAAAACCTCTAACCACAAGTCTAGATTTGAACCTTTCTATTGTACCGTCAGGTCTCATTTTATTTTTAAAGATCCATTTACTCATAATGGGTTTACTACCTTTAGGTAAATAAGTCAACTCCCAAGTCTGATTAGACACAATAGAATCAAGTTCACTTTTAATAGCATCTTTCCAAAAGTTAGCATCAATGGATTTCATTGCCTCACTATACGTTTTTGGGTCAGCTGAAACAAATTCATCACTAGCACAAATAGTGTATCCATGTTCAGACAGCAAAGTTGAAACAAAGTCAGCTCCAAATTTCTTTGGACATCTAGGTCTCGTAGTCCTTCTAGGTTCAGCAATACGATTAATAGAAGTGCTACTACTAGCATGTAAAAAGATATCATTAGATGTAACAGGTAAACTAGGAGGTGAATCAACATTATTCTGTAATGGAAAAATGTGCTCAAAAAACATAGCATCTCTAGCCTCAGTTATAGGACGATCACTCAAAGACATGAATCTATAAGCAGAACTATTTTGAGCATAACCTATAAAAACACAATCATAGGTCTTTGGTCCAACGGTAGGTATCCTAAAGTCAGGTAAGCCCACTTTAGACAAAACCCCCCATATCCTAAGGTAACTCAGGTTAGGAGGATAGCCCTTCCAAATCTCGTAGGGTATCTTGTCAAGTTTCTTATGAGATACATGATTAAGAATATGACAAGCAGAAAGAATTGCTCCCCCCCACATGTCGTCAGACAGGCCAAAACTTAAAAGCATAGTATTCATCATCTCTTTTAAGATTCTATTTTTACATTCAGCTACACCGTTAGACTGAGGTAAGAAAGGTGGACTAGTCTCATGTATTAAACCGTTAACAAAACAAAAGTCGGCTAAATAACTAGACTTATACTCACCACCTCTATCAGACCTTACCCTTTTAATTTTTATGTCGAGTTGATTTTCGACTTCATTTTTAAAGTTTATAGACGATTGTTCCACTTCATCTTTAGTTTTAAGCAAATATTCTCGGGTGTACCTTGAACAGTCGTCTATAAAGGTGACATAATAATTCTTTCCACCTATGCTTGCCACATTTTTGAAGTCAGCTAGGTCGGTGTGAATTAACTCAAGAAGACTCGTATTCCTAGTTGTAACAGGTTTACTAGGTTTCTTTGTGAATTTAGCCTCAACACAGCTAGCACATTTAGAGAATTCTTGACTCGATAAACTTGGAATTAAACTCATAGTTCTAAGTTTTGTAATATAGTCAACATTCACATGACCTAATCTACCATGCCAAACATCAATAGACTCAGCGATATAAGTAGAAGTAGATGCAATATTATTAAAAATTGAATCAGTGTTCAATACAAAAAGACCCCAAAAAGATAATCCTTGCCCACAAATTCCCCATTACGCGGCATTACAACCTTGTCAGCCTCAAAAACAAGTTTCAAACCAGCTTTGTTCAATAAGGCACCAATCACGAGGTTTTGACGCAATGAGGGTATAAACAAAACATTAGTGAGAGCAAGTGTTTTCCCCGAGGTGAGTTTGAGAAATATCTTGCCTTTGCCTGTGATCATTGCAAATGAAGAATTACTCATGTAGACACATTCCCCATCAGCTACCTCCTCGAACTAAGCAAATAACCCCTTATCAGCACCGAGGTGTCTAGAAGCACCAATATCCAAGACCCATTCAGCAGCATTACCCATCAGATTCGCTTCCACAACCATAGCAGCAATGACATCATCAGTCACAGCAATATTGGCTTCAGTAGTTTTCTTTTCAGTGCACTGGTAGGCTTTGTGGCCAGTTTTGCCACAGATATAGCAAACAATGGGACCCTTTGGTTTCTGAATCTTAGCAACAGGTTTGATATGCTTCCCTGGACCATTCTTCTTAGCAGGACCTTGGTTCTAACCCTGACCAACTTTGGCCTTACCCTTACCCTTGAACTTCTCAGCATTTAGACGGACCACCAGACTCAACCAGATTAGCTTTAACAGCATCAACTGAAGCATTCACAAATAGACTAACAGGTTTGTCTTTAAGGCGATTTGCCTTTTCGGTCCTCATGTGTCCTACTAGTTATTGGAGAGACAGGTCTTTTTTTCTTATGCTTAAGGTGGTTCCTATAGTCAGACCAGGAGGGAGGGAATTTTTCTAACAGTACATTAACCACGAAAATGTCATCTAATTTCATACCCTTATTAACAACATCAGCACATAAATTCTCATAGATATGAACTTATTCCGTAATAGGTTTCCCGTCAGCCATCTGAAATTCCAGCCACTTACCCACAACTTATTTCTTTTTCCCAGCATCATCAGCCCCATACTTGGCCTCTAAGGACTCCCATATCAGTTTGGAAGACTTATGAACCATAAATAGGTCAAAAAGGATGTTAGTCATGTTGTTTAGTAGCTGACATCTAACAATCTTATTGTCTTTATCAAATTTCTTTATATCCTCTTCGTTTGACTTAACAACAGGTATAACAGGGGGAGTTTCCTCAACAGACGCAGCAGTAGCTGCTTCCTTAATAGGAGCAGGAGGGTCACTAAGCAGCACGTAATCAATTTCTAATTGTTCAAAGAACATCAGCAGTTTCTGTGACCAACGCTTATAGTTATGACCGTCTCGTTTCTCAAATTTAGTCAGATCAGGAAGAGTCTTTGTTAAAACAGACGACATTGTTACAGCAACAGTAATAGTTTTCAAATTGTTATACGGAAAGTGTAGTAACAATGAAATGATCAGAAATACCGAACGAGAGAAGTAGTGACGTGGAAGAGAACCACTGCCTTGAAAACTATTTCCGGAACGACCGTGATGGAGATCAACAAATGAACGGTAGTTTCCCAAGGATTACACTACTGCCGCCTTTCAGACTTGCCCACCCAAGACCGATAGGCCTGGAACGACCTTAATTTTTACCCAGATATATTGAGAGGATAAAAGATGAGAAACGGAGAAGAGACAGTGAAGTGTTGTTTTTGTATGTTGAAAGGTTGCAGAGAGGCTCGAATTTATAGTGAAAAGGGAGCAGTTACAGGAGCCAACACCGACTCCTGAAACTCAGCCTAAAATCCGTGTTAGTGGGAGTAAGACTCTCCCCACTAACAGTCAGTTTGACTAACCCACAACACAGCTCGGATCCGGCCCAAAAAGAGAGGTACGGCTCGCCGCAGGCGATTGCCAAATCCCGAATCACGAATCCTGATCCGGGTCGGGCCGGGCTCGGGCACGGCACGCGCGCGTGTGCGAGCTGAATTAAGCACCTCGCAAAGCCTCTACAAAAGGCTCCCTTTACCCACTAGTGATATGGTAAGGAGTGTGGACATATATAAACACATCAAATACTCTTTTTTTCACCAATGTGGGACAATTGAAATATTTTATATGGCTAAAAAAGCCCCTATTTCCAACACTACAACAAGCGAACAAATAAGGCGACGTCAAACATGATGATAACTCGAATACTGGAGGAGGCTATTTTTGGAGTAGTGTCCTCCACAGTAAGTGCGTTTATATATTAAATCTCGTAAAATGAATATCAGGGATTTATATTATTTATTTGTCAGCTGGTCATCGTTAATCGGTAATGATTGGCAGACTAGAGTTTGACATTATTGTCGTGTTACGGCGGTGATCAGCTGATCCCTTTAGGTCACACCTATAGGATGATGCCCAAATGGAAAAACTAATTATTTGTATGAGATACAAAATAATCAAGTCCTTGTATTAATTGACTTTTAATAAGTCAAGTGAATGTATTATTTGATGACGAGTTACGAACTCAGGCCAAGGAGATTTATTATTTAATTATTCGATAATTAATTAATAAATGTTAATTGAAATTTAATAATTAATAGTTAATTAAATTTATACGATATGTGTATAAGTTTTGAGGTAAAGGTGATTAGCTATTTAAATTTACAAGAGGTTGTAAAATTTGCTAATAAGGGTTCATAAGATACGTTTTATATTGATAAAACGGTCCAATTACTACATGATAGTTAAGTAGTCTTTAGTTCTTAATTTGTATTATTTAAGTGTTAAATGATCAAATTAATAATTAATTATGTAAGATAATTAAATATAAGACTTATAAGCATTTGTGGGACAAATGTCGAAAATTAAAATGGTCCAAATGATACATGTGGACAGGTTTTATTAAGTCCAACATGACCTCCACTTATCCATATTTTGTGACATAATTCACATGAGATGTTCCTCTCATTTCTATACATTTGAGAGGCCTATATATACCTCATCTTACACATTTGCATGAGTGAATTTTTAAGTCAAAAATTTGTCCATTTTTACTCTCTTGGCTTGTTTTTGTTGAGTATAAAAAGGAGACTTATTTTCTTCATTTTTCTTATTTTCTTCATTTTTCCTCACCAAAACTTTATCAAGTTGTTGATCAAATAATCAAAATAAAATTCACAAATAATAATAATATACATCATCCAATATTATTATTGTAATACTATTACATATTACAGGGTTACTACTACTTTTATCTAGTTAATAATTTTAGTAGTATTTTGGGATAGTCTTGGGTGCATCCAATGGAGATCACCTTACTTGGTGATTTGGGTATTGGAGGATCATCCTCATTGCATAAGCTCAAGAACAACATCAAGGAAGGAGTCCTTGAGTTGTGCCCAAATATTTCCATTAACAATGTAAGGAACTTTTCATTCTTATTCTTTGCATGCATGTAGATTAGACCATTACATAAAATTAGCTAGTAATTTTATTGTCATAAGATGAGTATAATATGGTCTAATAACTAACAAGTGGTATCAAAGCATTGTTACATACATGCATGTAGTCATAAGACGATTTTATGAATTTATGAGATAAATTAATAAAATTTGATATTTTGTTGTTAAAATTAGTTTTATCCCAAAATATGGTCTTGCATGTAAATAATCTGGTCTTAAAATTATATAGATCGAAATTTATAGTTTTGTAATATCTAATCACATTTTATGACTTAAAAAGGCATAAAACTGAGTTAAAATGCATTAAAATTAAGGGATAATTCGCGTGGTGCCCCTGAGGTTTGGCTTAATTCACGTGGTACCCCTGCCTTTACGAATGTGCACATGGTGCCCCTGAACTTTCAGTTTAGTGCACCATCTGCCCTTTTTTTTCTGTTATAACGACGTTAGTTTTGGCCTCACATTTCATTTTATACAACCATGTCTTTACTGTCTTCTTCAATCACACTTCACCTTCCTCAACTAATCAACTTTGCCTCCCTCTTTCCATGCTGCTCCTCCATTCAACGTGCTCCCTTCTCCCTCCTCCATTCACACCAACGGCAACAACCTATCACCTCCATTATCAATCAATTCATTACCTCAATTACAGCACCTTTACATAACTCTCCATCACCTCCTCCATTAAATACCAGCAGCAGCCTCGACACGACACCTCAACCAAGCTGGCCATCATTCTCGCTCTACCACGAGCAGCAGCCAATAACGAGCAGCTTTCATGGCTAAATTTCGACATCACTTTGCAGTTGAAATCTCCGACAACTACTCGAGCCACCGCAGCTCTTGCCAGAACCTGAAACCAAAACACCACAAGCATCGACTCTGGCCACCATGACGCAGACCGAGCTCCTCGTAGCCGCCATATTAACCACCCGTGATCTCTGCCGTTCTCGCTGGTGTCTTTGCTCCTTCTATTCGCTCTTACTGATTGAGGATTGGATTAGTTTAGTTTGTAATTAACTAGAATGCCCCTCTACTTTGTTCTCCTTCTCTATTTTCAGTGGAAACCATGAATTAGTGTTGCTAGCATCAAAGGGAATCAGCTCAAAATCATGACCTCTGGCATCAAATTCAAAACCTATAAATCTCTCACGCTCAAATGAATAAGGGGTTTCTCACAAATCGTATTGTGAATTAGTTCTGCCATTGCTTATTCCATGATGCAACCTTAAATGAGCCACAAAAAATAAGGTTACACCACCGTTCTCCATCGCCACAGACTCGTACAACCAAGTCGTGACCACCATGGCTCCGTATTTCAACCGTCACCACCAGTTCAGGCGAACCCATATACGCAACCACCATCAAACAACCCAACCTATGATTCGAATGTGGTACTAAAATCCATTATCGATTGACAACCTCAATCTCGTCCACAAAGGGCGATTTAATTGACCTGATTAATGAACACAACACTTTCAACGAAAACGCAGAAGGGCGATTTAATTGACAACGAAGGCGATTTAATTGTTCTTCAGGGGCGATTTGGAATGGATTCAATCATCATCGTAGTTTTGTTTTGTCTTTATGAGGAAGTGGTAGAGTTGTATTTAGTTTATTAGTTATGAGGGAAATAACAGGGAAAGGTAAGGATATGAGGGGAAAGGCAAGAAACTTAATGCCGTTATAACAGAAAAATAAATAAGGGTAGATGGTGCACTAAACTGAAAGTTCAGGGGCACCATGTGCACATTCTTAAAGGCAGAGGTACCACGTGAATTAAGCCAAACCTCAGGGGCACCACGTGAATTATCCCTAAAATTAATTAAGCGTTAATTTAATTATGTTGAAAGTTAATTTTATGCATATTTATTTAGAAATAACCACATGCATATTCTATTTATGAAAAATAGAAATTTTAAATTAATGTGATTAATTTAGGTAGTTTATTGATTTTTACTTGATAAAAATTGATAAATAATGGTTATTTTACAAATAAATATTGATTTAATTTTTGGGCTCGAAATTTTTTGATTTTTAGCTTCTGAAAATTGTTCCAAAATGTAAAAAATTTTATTTTAAAGTCGTTTCAATTTTTATGATTTGATTTAGAATTAAATCGTAAAAATTGCCGTTTTATCGAGAAAATTGTAAAATTGATTTAAATACTAGAATTTACATGCATGTCATTTTGGTGAAATACTAGAATTTACAAAACCTTAAAATTTATTTTTTCCTAAATATTTTAATTAAATGGAATTTTTTCCATAATAATTGTGAATTATTATGTCTTTTTCTATAATTTATGTTTTAAAACCATATTATTTCAAGATAATTAGCGAGAATAATTATTTTAATTTTAGACCAGATTAGTATGATAACTAAATCTTAAAATTGTTTTAAGAAATGATTATGAATTTTTAATGGTAAAAATTCCGGCTTACATGCTCAATTGATCGTTGTTGGTAAGTTAGACGATTTGGCATGACATTTTACATAATGCATTTTTATTCATATAGATGAATGGCTTTAATATTTCAATTATGTAATTTTATCTAATATGGCCATAGGTAGAAGTTGGTATTTCCCGTAATGTAAGGGACTATCGACTTGTTTTGTAATTTATTGCGATTTTGCCTCGCCCAATTTGTAATTAATTAACTTTTTTTTATTTTTTTTATTACAAATTGTATAATAGGAAATTTCTATGTAATTTAATAATATGTAGTTAAATAAAGCATCTATCGACGGAGTTTTCATGAAGACGGTGTTTTCGGAAAGGCGTTCCGAAATCCTAAAGAAGGAGGCAAATTTTATGAAGATTCAAGGGACCACGGAGTTTGTTTCCGAAGTGTAATAGTTTAGTTAATTAGATTAACTAGGTGGCCATATTAGGATTTGTTGTTTTATTTTTATGCATCCATGCCAAATCGTCACTACATGTTTTATTTTTGTTGTTGTTATCGATTTAATTGTCTAGCATTCACCAATTTAGTTCACTTAAAAGTGATAGACAATTAAATTAATAATATCTCTCACCTTTTATGAAAATTGATATTAGCCTTACCAAATAATGGCACCTATGAATGCCTTCTTCATTAGAGGTAGGTTCGGATCACCGAGGTATTCTCTTTTTACGTTGGGTAAGTAGGGTAATAAAGGTTATTACGCGTGAAAATTGGTTGGACTCAACGGGATTAATATGGTTTGAATCGGTCCACCGTGCCCATATTTAATTGTGGGGCTAAAAGATAGATTTTAATAAAATCCGTCGACCAAGAGTTCTAATAGTAGAATCAGTCAAAATTGTTGACTCACCAAATTTATATAAATATGGGTTGAATCGATCCACCATGCCCGTGTTTATATAAAGATGGATCTTGGAATCATTTATATAATTCAGTGAGAGATCATTATATAAATGAGAACTTGATAAAATAGTTTTACAAGTAAAATGTTTAAACGATAAATGTTAATTTTGTAGTAATCATGATGGCTTCTTCTAGTCAAACCGTCACAATAGCTAAAGATTTATGGCTTCGTTCTTTTATGGACAAATATATTTTAAAAGCCGACGGTAGTAATTTTAAAGATTGGGAAGAACAACTTCGATTAGCTGCCGCACGTGATGGCAAATTACGCTACCTAATCGATCCCTCTCCCCCTTCGCCTAGTACTAGGGCCACTGTCATTGTAAGGGGGGCTTTTAATGAATATCAAAGAGAATCTACCGATGTAAAAAATGTTTTGATTTTTCCTATGGATCCTCCCTTACAAAGGTAATGCGTCAAATTCCGCAATGCTCATGAGGTGTTCTCGAGGCTTTCTACCATGTTTTCTCAAGCCCCGAGGATTAACGAATATGACACCACAGTCCGTTTCTTGGAGGCTAACCTCAAATATGGACACCCCGTGAGTTCACGCGTACTTGAAATGATTGAGTAATTGGAAACTCAAGATGGGTTGGGATGTAAGATCCCTAATGAGCTTGTGGTGGACCGAAAGCTCCACCCTCTTTCACATGTCAAAGCATTTACCCAATTTAGGGTAAATTATAATATGACAAACATGAAGAGAAGTCTACATGAGCTCCATTCTCTGCTTGTGCAAGCGGAGAAGGACATGGGATTGAGTGGGAGTACGAGGAGGGATGTACTTGCGATCAATGTGAAGGGGAAGAAGCAGTTTAAGGGAACATAGGTAAGAAGCCCGTATAGGTAGAGGGTAAAGGTAAGGCTATTGCGAATAGCTCCACCAAGTCTAAACCTACGAAGGGTAATCCTCTTAAAGACACTTGTAATTATTTTAATAACAAGGGACATTAGAGGCGTAATTGCTCGAAATACTTGGATGACATCAAAGCTGGCATTGTGAAGCTAACATGTAATTTCTCAACCGAATCTTTTATGATAGACATAAATTACGCTTCAACTACAACTTGGTTATTAGATACTGGTTATGGTTCTCACTTGTGTAATCACTTGCAGGGCCTAAAAAGCATAAGGAATCTAAAAAAGGGTGATGTTGATCACCGAATGGGTAATGGATCTAAAGTAGCCACCGTTTCAGTAGGAACCAATGTACTTAATTTAGCTTCGGGTTTGCAGTTGTTTATAAATAATTGTTATTTAGTGCCAACGTTGTCTAGAAATATAATATCAGTATCTGTGTTAGACACAGAACGTTTTGATTTAGTAATCAAAAACAAGTGTTGTACTTTTTCCCTTAATGGGATTGTATATAGCCAAGCTATTTCAATCAATGGTATTTTTATTCTAGATAATTGCAACAATGTTTATCATTTACATAATAAATGATGTGACCAATATTTGAGCATATTTAGTCCCCGAATTAGCCTCGTTCTTATGCTTTTTAGTGCATAATTGGGTCATTTACTATCTTTAGTCTTTTGTTTTGCATATTCTTTGAGGTTTTGTTTCCTTGATAGGAGAGGAGTGCAAACCTTGCATTTTCATGGCAAAATGGAGCTCAATTGATCGAATCTAATGACCAAGCATCAAAGTGAAGATAAGACTAGAAGGCCTATGTAAATAATGAAGTAAATGGGCAATGATGGGAAGATCCTTGCATCCCCAACAAGATCCTTGAGGATTGTTGGAAGAAGAAAAGAAGAAAAGAAGAAGAAGCTTGTTGAGCTACAATCCGGGCGTCGCAGCCACGGGACGAGCGTCCTGGCTGGCTGCAATCCGAGTGTCCCTTAGCCAGTTCGCTCATCCTGGCCCTCCACAATCCGCCCGTCCAATCCTCGAGGCCGCTCGGATTCCTTTCTAGTGCATCACGTCCTCTCCCTTGGTCCGCTCGGGATGCGCATATTTTACGGAGACTAGCGAAGCGGAGATGAGCATCTCCTTCGAGAGGAGCATTTCCTCAATCTTTTCTTAAGGGTCTTAATCGTCATTTAAGCCCTTAGTAACCCTAATTTATTTACCTAATCCTTAGTATAAATACCCCAGTGTATTAATTAGATTATGATGTTCTTCTTATGCAATCTTAATCTCATTTTAATCTTGTAATCAACTTTTAACTAAGCATTAATACAAATCTCATTTCCTTAATTTCTCTATTGTTCATCATTTATTTTGGATAATTGAATATTATTTGGGGTTTATTTGGAGGATTGACAACCTTCCAATCATTCATCAAGTACTTCTATTATTCTTTGCTTATTATTTTGGAATCATCATTAGGTATAATTCTCTTAATTTCCTTTTAATTATTGTTAATCTTCTTCATTCGTTCATCATGTTTTGTCTTGTTAGTATTATTGACAATCTTGTTAGCATGTTAAACTTGATAATGAGTGACTAGTCTTCTTAGCTAGGATTAATGGGGAATTAGGGCAAAACCAACATGGGGATTGATTCATGCTTAATCTAATATGTTTTTTATAATTAATTTGCTTGCTTGTTGTAATTTCAACTTATGCACATGTTATGTTTGATGAAATGCGAGCCTATGAATCCTTGCATTTTTTACCCATCACTTATCTTTTCAATGAGACTTGTAAAACATAAACCAACTCGAGTCTCATTTGACCATGCATATAGTTGGATAGGGAGGATTAAGTCGACTTGTAGGTGTTGTACAATCTAATCGATTTGGCTCCGGGACCCAAACCTTCCTAGGGATTGTAAGATATACACTAACTCGATCCCATCACAACAATAATTGCTTGCATCTAGTTGAAAACATATTTGTATGATCAAATCCCATGAATCCCCTATGAACACATGACACCCTAGTGCTTTTAATCATTTGCTTACATCTCATTTTAATCATCTTGCTTGTTTATTTACATTGTAATTTAGTTTAGTGATCTTCTTATCTCAACCCAAATTGTGACACCCTTAGACACCGCTACTTGCAATCGAAAATCCTACATCAATACCCGTCCCTTGGGATCCGACCTTTACTTACCTCTTTACTAATAGTAGAGTAGTTTGTGAAGTTATAAATATTGTTTTGGTCTAGGTGCTCCTAATGACAAGTAACCGAAAACGATAGGCCGACCAAAAATGGCGCCGTTGCCAGGGACAGTGTTAACTTGATTTGATTTTCTTAAATTGTTATTAGTTGTGTCTTTCGTTTCCTTGGGAAAGTAAAACTCCTCAAAGTTTGTTCTAATTATTTTCGAGTTGTTTGATATTTTGCATGTCTAGAAGATCACAAGGTAACTTGTTACCCATTGATCACAAAATTGAAAGAACTTTGACAACCAGTAGAAGACTTGCTAGAAACACTTTGAGAGGTATTGATGAGGTTGTAGAAATTCATCCAAATACTATTGAGTTCATCAACCCTTTTGCATGAGAAGGAGAAGAGAACCTAACACAAAATCAACCACAAAATCAACCCACAATGCCTAAATTTTCATCACATTCCGTACCAACCGAGGAGAAACTACCCAATGGTACTCCCACACCATAACACTTGACCAGAAATTTCATTACAAAATCCGCATTTATCCAATTAGTTGAAAGAAGCCAATTTGGGGGGATGCCTAGTGAAGACCCTCATTCTCACTTGGAGACTTTTTGTGACTATTGTGATGCGATTTCACAAACCGGAGTGACTCAAGACCAAATTCGATGGGTCTTATTTCCTTTTTCTTTGATTGGTACCACGAAACAATGGTTAAATAGCCTTGATAAAGCTACTCTCAGTATCGACTCTTGGAAGAAATTGGCTCTTGCTTTCTACAAAAAGTTCTACCCTCCGGAAAAGACTAACATGCTAAGAGCCCAAATCACGGGATTTAAACAAAGGGACGAAGAATCTTTGTATGAAGCTTGGGAGCGATTCAAAGGAACTTATCGCTCATGTCCTCATCATGGACTTAGCGAGTGGTTCTTGGTACAACAATTTTAGAATAGTCTTTATGAAGACTCCCGAAACATTCTCAACATGGGATCAAATGGTATGTTCACCGAAGTTGACGATAATCAAACATGGAACAAGATTGAGGAAATGGCGGTCCATAATTCACAATATATAGTAGACCTCGAAAGGCTACTAGAGGAGGAAAGCATGAAGTGGACTCTATTACTCAATTGGGTGCTCAACTTAGTGCTCATATTGATACCATCACCTTGAAGTTTAAGAAGGCTATGGCTAAATTTGAAGAAGCCTCCAAATCACCAAAGCAACATGTTAATGCCATGGTGGCATCTTCATCAATTCCAAGTGGAATATGTGAGAATTGTGGAACTTTGGGACATGTACAAAGTTAATGTAGGGGAACAAGTGAGCAAGTGAATGCTTTTCAAGCATACAAGAGTGGTACCCCTTATTCCAACTATTAAAATGAAAACACCAAATTCCATCAAAATCTCTCATACAAAAGCCAAAATGTTCAAAACCCTCAAACAACATACACCCCACCTCCAATGAGAAACCAAAATCAAAGACCCTTTTACAACCAAAACCAAGGTTACCAAAATCAAACTCCATACACTCAATCAAATGACCAAGGTTTTGATCTTCAAAAAGCGGTCCTCCAAATGCAAAAGAACCAACAAGAATTTTTCACTCAAATGCAAAAAGATAGCCAAGCAAAAGACATCACCATCAACAACATCCTAGCCCACACAAAAATGTTGGAAACCTAAATGACTCAATTAGCATCTTTGAGCTCTCAAAGACAAAAGGGGCAATTACCATCTCAAAGTAATCCCCCAAGACATGAATCGGTTAGTGCCATCCACTTGAGGAGTGGTACAAGATATGAAAGGCCAAAGAAGCAAGTTGAGGATGACATTGTGGAGACTAGTGACAAGGATAGAGTTCTGCAAAACTCTAGGGAAGAAGAACCCACCATTCAAGAAGTTTCAAAGAAGAATGAAGAAAAGGCCAAAGAGTAGGAGCCTATTGTGATTAGACTTCCATTCCCGAGTCGTCAAGCTAAGCCTAAGTTTGATGACCAACTTGGAAAATTCATAGATATTGTGAAGAATTTAGAGGTCTCGATTCCATTCACGGAATTGATCAATCATGTTCTGGCCTATGCAATGTATATGAAAGATATCCTTACAAAGAAGAAGTCAATCCGGAAGCTTGAGACTATTGCTTTCACCAAAGTGAGTAGTGCTATCCTTCAAGGAAGTTCACCTCCAAAGCTCATGGATCTGGGACGTTTCTCCATTCCATGCACTATTGGTGACACTACAATCAACAAAGCTTTATGTGACCTTGGGGCAAGTGTTAGTGTCATGCCATATTCGGTAAGCAAGAGGCTAGGAATGGGAGAGCTCAAATGCACCAACATCACGCTTCAAATGGCGGATAGATCAACAAAGACACCTCTAAGGGTATGGGAAGATGTTCCCGTAAGAATTGGCAAATTCTTCATCCCGGTGGATTTCGTTATTGTTAACATGGAAGAAGACTCCAACATTCCTATTATCTTAGGAAGACCTTTCTTGCACACCGCGGGAGCGGTGATCGATGTGAAGCATGTAGAGCTCACCCTTGAAGTGGGAGATGAAACCACCACTTTCAATCTTGACAAGACTATGAGAGCTCCCCGATTGTATGAGCCATGTTTTATGGTTGATCACTATAGCCAGAAAGATGATAGGAAGATGTTGGCATTTCAATGGAAGAAGAAAGTGGATGATGCTCCATCAAAAGAGCAAGGAAATTGCAACAATTAGAGCTTGAAAAGCTCACCCATGACAAGTGAAGAATAAGGCCTCATTGGCCAAGACAAGAAAGAAGGAGAGTTGTCTTCATCAACTCAAGACATTTTTAATGATCAAGTGGACGAAGTATGCGGTCTTTGGGATGATGAGTTTGAAGGGATATTCAATCCCTATATTGGTAATACTATGACCCAAGACCATCATGGAGAACAACAAGTGCAAAGGTCTATTCAAGATCTTTATCATGATAATGAACAAGCGTTCGACTACTTCTTCAAGGTGTTGAGCAACATCAACAACACCTTGAACATGCCCCCTTGACATCTCATTATTGGATGAGAGTTTGGTGGAGTCCTCCCTAAACCACCATTTGTAAATATTCTAACTCCCTAACTTGCATTTTAATTATTGTATTGCATTTTTGTCAATTTTGGATTTACATTTTTATGCCTTGATCAAGATTTTCGTCATTTTTAGAGAAGTGAGGGAGGGACTTATGATTTTATTGATGTGTAGTGTTTTGCCTTAGTGTGGGGATAGCAATTGCCCAGGATATTCATGCATTTGTAGTGCCCCCACAATTAAGAACACAAGAATTGAAGAATGAAATGACACGGGTTACGAAGCACCCACGGATGGACCTGAATCCGTGTGGAAGAGGTAGAATCCGGGCGGCCCAGAAGCAAATCCGCTCGTCTTGAATGAACTCGAGCGTCCAGAGCAAAAGACGCTTGTCTTGTGAAGCTGTAAAATTAATTTTTGGGTTTGACCGAGAATCCGAGTGTCCCAGCAAGGAATCCGCTCGTCTCAGCCAGGACGGTAGTCCCAAAGGAAAGACGCTCGTCTTTACACTGCCAATTTTTAGGATTTTTCCCTGGAAAGGAATCCGAGCATCTCCAGTATAAGACGCTCGTCCCAGCTCAAGAATCCGCTCGTCTTACCTTCGAAACACTCGTCCCCAGGCGTCTTTTCCTGAACCCAGAATTCAAAGAATCCGAGCGTCCCGAGGACAGGCCGCTCGTCTCCCTCTGCTTTTCAAAATTCAACGGGTCTTTTAAACCCCTCCTTCCCCATTCATTTTCATTATTTCAAACACAAATACTACCCAAAACCCCAAAACCCTCATCCTCTCCATCAACAAAAATCAAATTTCTCAACCAAAATCAACCAAATCAAATCCAACCTTCCTCAAAACAAAAACAAATCACTCCTTTAGGAACAACAAGTGATTAAAACAACAAAATCTTCAAGTTTTGAGTTGATTTTTGGGATGCCGGGCAACATTCATCTATCCTAAATCGATTTGGGCATTACTAGAAATTGAAGATTTCAAGCTTTCTTTGGTGTTACTAAGCCAAGGAGTATGGCAAGAACAAAGGGTGGAAGCAAGGCACCCCAAAAGAAGAACCTTTCTAAGAGACAACAAGCTCTTCAAGACAAACAAGCATCAAAGGCATTGGTAGTTCATAATTAAAGGTTGGAGATTCAAGAACAAAATCCTCCTATGGAAGCTACTACTTCTACTACTCCGGTCATTGAACAACTAGCCGGTTATCCGGAGGTAATTTTCACTTCCGGCTCCCATAGGAAGAAATTTATTCTCTTTGCTAAGAAAACCATCATGCCTACCAAGTTCATTTGTCAAGATACATTGTCGAAATTGGGTGTTCTTGAGCACACAAAGACCTTTTTCGAGTCTATGGGATTGAGTAAATTGTTTGAAATGCAAGAATTGACTTACTCTTCCCTCACCTTAGAGTTTTTGAGTTCTTTGAAAGTCACAAAGGTGGAGACCCGAACCATTATTGAGTTTCGTCTTGAAAATGTGGATAGATGCTTATCTTATGACGAAATCGGTAAGATATTTGGCATTAGTGATAACCCGACTTTTACAAAGAAGCCTACCAAGTATGACCCCGCTCCTCTATGAAAGGCGATTTCCGGAAAGAAATTCACATCTTATCATGTTTGTCATGATCTCTTAGTCCATCATCCGGGCATAAGTGATGTGACTCATATTTGCGCACATTTAGTCCCCTACTTGAACCTATTTTGCATATTATTATAGCGTCTCATAGCTATTTTACACGTCAAATGCTTCCTATTTTGCTTTCCTATTGCTTTGTGTTTGATTTGTAGGAAAGGAGACGATTAGGCGGAAAATTCCCGTCTCTTGAGCCTATTCGGAAGGACATTGACGATCTTGGTTGAATGGGTATTGAAGGAAGGGCAAGAACTAAAGACCAACATTGCAAGAATAAGAAGTTTGCGAAGGGAAGGATTATGAAGAGGAATCCGAGCGTCCAAGGAGCTAAGACGCTCGTCCAAGGAGCCCGCAATCCGAGCGTCCCGACTCATCAGCCGCTCGTCCCTCCATGAAACAATCCGAGCATCTTACCTCTTGGACGGGCGGACAATGGCGTCTTCAGCAAAGATGCCCATCTCTCTGAAATACTTGCGATTCCCTGCTTAGAACTTAGAATTGTTAATTACTAGTTTAGGCTTAGTTAACCTAAGGAGGCACTACTATAAATACCCCATTTTGATGATAATCAAAGGGGGCCTTCCACATTAGAAAATCTTCTTAGATTAGATTAGGAGTAGACTAGAATAGATTACTCTTTAATCTTTCCACAAATCACATATTAATCTCTCCTTAATTATTGTTCAAGTTTATTACTTTTGGGTAATTGAAGATTATTGGGTTATTATTGGAGGATTGACAACCCTTCATCAATCAATCAAGTTCTCTTGTTTTATTCTTTGCTTTATTATTTGGATCATCTCAAGTTTGGTATAATTCCTTTACTCTTTACTCCTTATTGTTTATTTCCTTAAGCTCTTATCATGTTTATACTTGTTAATATGATTGACAACCTTGTTGACATGTTTCCTATGATAATGAGTGAGTAGTTACTAAACTGGGATTAGTGGGTAACTAAGGGAAACCAATATGGGATTAGTCATGCTTAATCTAATATGTTTTCATAATTAAATTGCTTGCTTGTTGTGATGTCAACCTATGCACATGTTATGTTTGATGAAATGCTAAGCCTATGAATCCTTGCATTTATAACCATCTCTTATCTATTCAACTTGACTTGCAAGATATAAACCAATTCTAGTCTTGTTAGACCATGCATAGAAGTGATTAGGGGGAAAGTAAGTCGACTTGTAGGTGTTGTAAAATCTAATCGATTCGGCTCCGGGACCCGGCCCTTCCTAAGAACCGTAAGACATAAACCAACTCGGTTCCTTTACAACAATAATTGCTTGCAACTTTGTAAACATGTTTGTATGATCAACACCATGAATCCCCTATGACCCCATGACATCCTAGTACTTTTAGTCACTTGTTTACATTTCTTAGTTCATTGTTTGCTTTACTTTATTGCTTGCATTAGTCTAGAACACAACTACAAACCCAAACAAATTGTGACACTAGCATAAATTGAGATAGATAGACTTAGAACCCAAAGCACACCATCCCATGGATCAACCTCGACTTACCACTAACTAGTTGTTTGTTGAGTAATATAAATATGTTTTGATTAGGTGTACAACGACACGCTCACGTCAAAAAATGGCGTCGTTGCCGGGGATGGTGCTATGTGATTAAGTTCTTACTTGTTTGTTTATTTTGATTTTGCTTTCACCTTAGAGAACTTGTTCCTCAAGGATTGTTCTTACCGTTTTTGTGTAGTTTCCATGCTTGTAGTTGTTTCCTTGTCTTAACCATGATGATGGCTCAAGACTTGATATATGGAGTATGTGGTAGGTTCTTTGAGTATGACTATGGGTATGGGGAGTTTGAGGAGCAAGTCAACACAAACCTACCTTACTATTCATACAATGAAAATCCTAACTACTACCCTAATTTTTCCCACCAAAATCACCACATCCATTATCCACAACAACCTCCTACCCAAAACTCACTTTGCAATTAATTCCAAATGTCACAATATGAGCACTTTCACACATACCCACAACAAGATGATGAACCCGTTCAAAATGTGATTCTCCAAATGATGGGAGATCAACAAAACTTCTTCAAACAAATGCAAGAGGAGAGCCAAAAGAGGGACAATGTTCTTCAAGGCATTGTTACCCAAGGTGAGGAATTGGAGATTCAAATTACCCAAATGAAAGAATCCCAAGCAATCACTCCCCACCATTCTTTGGACATTGATCATGAATGTGAATTTGAAGTAGTAACCTTTGACATGGAAAATGAAGAGTGGGAAGAGCCAACCTCCTTGAGCTCTTGTGAGTATGAAAGTGTGGTATTTGATGAAGAATACATGAGGTTGAGTAAGCCAAATACTCTTAGCCCTTGTGAGTATGAAAGTGTGGTATTTGATGAAGTAGACATGAGGTTGAGTAAGCCAAATACTCTTAGCCCTTGTGAGTATGAGGGTGTGTCTTTTGATGTGAACTTTGAGATGTTGGAGAAAGAATTGCATGAAGCGCCTATTTATGATTCATATGAAGATAGTAATGATGACAAGACCATAAAAGAGGCCTACGAAGAATACGTGCCTTACAAGGACCTTTAGAATAGGGGAGAAGAATGGACTTGTGATATCACCTTGCTTGAGGAGCCTATCCTTGAGATATTTGAGATATTTTATCATGAAGATGAATGTCCCTTCCCTATTGCCCATGAAGATTACTTAGCACCCACCATGGAGCCAATAATTGTTGGAGATGATATGGTGGACCTTCTTCAAAAGGTCAAAGTATCATATAAAGGGTACTTGGTGGAAAAGCTCAAAAAAGAAACTTGCACATGAAGCTACTTGTGGAGATTTAGCACCCACAACATCAACTCAAAAGGTACCCCGTCATCAATTCCATGAGAATTCTCCTTCTACTCTTGGGGGAGTGAATAATCAAAACGCTATCATCACCAAAATTGAAGAAAAAGGTGGTGAGTGGAAGTCTCCGGATAACCATTAACTATACTTCCTACCTTACGCTAACAAGAAGCATGGGCTAATTGGTTTGAAGCATCGTGAATATTCAAGTGCTAAGAAGAGAAAGAAAACAAGAATGAATGACAAAGTCCCTTGGCCAAGCTTCGTCTTGAAGTTAAGCAAACCATACTTATGCTTATTTGGAGCTTGTTCACAAGCTTTTGATCTTCTATTAAGAGCCTTGAGCTCTATGGACAAGAATTTCTACAATTTGAACTAGTCTGGTGGAGTCCTATCTCAAATCACCATTTATAAGATATTTCTAGGACCTTTACCTTGTATAATATTGTACATTTTCGCATTTTTATTTACAATTTCTTACATGAGACTAGTGTGAGAGAGTTTTCTTACATTCTTATTGAGCAAAATTTCAGAGAAAGATAAGGAGGAATAGCAAAAGGGTGCAAGGGTAGGATCTTGCAAAAGAAAAGAAAGAAAATTATGAAAAACAACGGAAGACGCTCGTCCCGAGGCCTGGACGCTTGTCCTCAGCTTCCCTCCAGGTGGTGTTTAGTTCTGACACGAAATCTGAGCGGACTGTTGCGCAAGACGCTCGTCCAGAGAAAGACGCCCGTATTCTAAGTTGGACGCTCATCCTGTAGGATACCTGAAGAAAATTTTGGGACTGGACTAGAATCCGAGCGGATCCTGAAGAAGACGCTCGTCCAATTTCAGCCGCTCATCCCAGAAACAATACGCTCGTCTTTTGTTACTCTCAGAAGAAGCAGGATCCCAGTAAGGAAATCCGAGCGGATTTTTCATTCGACGCTCGGACCACCTGAAGAAGACGCTCGTCCCGTACATGAAGACGCTCGGATTTCTGCGTTTTCTCGGATTATCCGCCCAGGCCCGACCCTCAGCCGCTCGTCCCACCCCTCTTTTCTATAAAAATACCCCCACCATCCCTCATTTCCTCATCCTATCTAAACAAAATCCACTCATCTTCATCTTCAAACACTCCCTTCTCAACAAAAACCAACCAAACCCTAACTTTCCCTAATCGAAAATGATGAACCTCAAGGGAAAAGCCAAGAAGTCTGTTGAAGCCGCTACCAAGAAACGCAAGGGATCATCTTCTTCATCCCCTCAACAAATGACGGTACCAAGAAACTTTCATCCCGTGATAAGAGGAGAGGTGGGGCAACTTGAGTACTTTTCGGAGGTACTCTTCACATCCGATGGCCACCGTACTAAGTTCGTCAAGTATCTAGGTAATCATTACGAACCGACTCAGATTATTGACACTAGGATGTTAGAAACCCTAGGCATAAGGTACCAAACCGAAATGTTCTTTGACGGTTTAGGGATTGGGAAATTATTCCATGCCCATGAAGAGACGTACCTTAGCCTTACCTTGGAATTTTTGAGTAGCCTTCGTATTGTTTCGAACGCAAGGGTCAATGTTGGTATGGAGTTCCGGTTGTGCAACATTGACCATAGCCTATCACTTGACCAATTTGCTCAAATTTTTGGTCTTATTGTACCAACAAACAACATCAACAAACCCTCCGACTTTGATTTGGACCTAGTATGGAAGGCTATTTCCGGGAGGGATTTCATTCACCAAAAATAATGCTACACCTTTGATATTCAACACCCGGTGATTCGCATCACCGAACGTTTCGTAGCCGGCACCATTAATGGGAGGTATGAGCAAGATAGGTGCACTCTCCTCGATTTGACATTCCTTGAGTCCTATCTAAATGTCCGGGGGACAAGGAGGTACAACTTCAATACCCTCTTTGATATGCTTACGAGATTCTATGATTTCTCTCAAGGGAACTCCAAACTTAAGACCTTCGTGATAGGAGGTCTAATTACTATCTTGGCAAACTACCTTTGTCCCGGGTTCAACACCCATGGGACTTATACACCCCTTGAGGGGAGTACTTTGATTGATGAGGACGCCGTCTTCAACCACCACCGGTGGTGTGCCTACACTCAAAATGGGAGTGTGGAATGGTTCAAAAAAGGGTGTTCCTCTATTGTTCTTTCGGGGTGGAATATACTCGGTAGCGACCTGAGGTTGAGACCGTATTCGCCTAGGCCGAGCTACCTTCTCGACATCCAAATCCTCGCCAACTCCCCTCAAAGATAAGAAGTACCCCGCCAACCTCCACAACCTCGTGGGATTCCGGCAAGGCCCATTCCCCCGCCATCCTTTGTGCCTATCCCACCATACCCTACTCCTCATACGCCATTCACACCACAAATCCCCGATGCTCCGGATATGCATGACTTGATGAAACTTATGAAGAAGGTTGATCTTGGAGTACACGATGGGCGGGTCGATAACTACATGGCCCTTTATCCTCGGTACTACCAAATGGCACAACAAGGGTATATCGACCCTAATGGCCCTCGACCATCTTGGGCTCAACCACATCTTTTGTTCCCTAATCAAGGGAACCAAGCCGGGAACTTTAATGGTCAAGGTGGAGGATACTCTGGTCAAGGAGAAGGGTATGACCAAGGAGAAAGTTCTAGTAGGTATGGCTACCGCCAAGATGATGATGACGAGTGAGAGATGCCTACCTCACCACCTCCATTTGTATGATACTCTTCTCTCCCTCTCTATTGTATAGTGAATTGCATTTAGTTTAGCCCTCACTTGCATTTGTATTATATTTCATATTGCATTTGCATTAATTAGTTCATATAGTATAGTTTGCATTTTGATATATCTCATGTAGATAGTTGCATGTAGACTAGAATTCTTGCATAGTCACTAATGGCCAAACATATTCATTTCTACACTAGAAATAGTGTTTAAATTGGTTTGGGGTAATTTGATCATAAGTGACCATAGTTTACTAGAAATCATGCCTCATATAATATAGTTTAGATTGCATTCATTTGTTATATATATCATATAGAATTGCATTTTGTTAGAGCATGCATTCATTAATATCACATCACTGCATTTGTACTTTATTTAAAAAAAAAATCAAAAAATTCAAAAACATGTATTTCCTTTTTATTCCCACTCCTACATGTACATTGAGGACAATGTCCAAAATAAAGTGGGTGATGGGAATTTATATTCCAAAATACATAAAAATTGAAAAATTTTGAAAAATAAAAAAACAGATCTTTTTCTTCCATAAATCATAAAAACCATAAAATTTTGAAAAATTCAAAAACTCCAAAAACATGTTCATTCCCTTTTTAGTGTAGTCTTGTATATATTGTTGTATATATTGTGTTTGTTCATCCTTGTTCACATTGATCGACTATGCCACATTCGAGACATGAGGATATAGAAGACCGCATGGTATGATCTTTCCAATCTCCTTTTTCCTCTTTGTGGTAATGACTATGTGGCTTTATTTTGATTGATGCGATAAAAACAATGTGAATTTAGGATTGCATTTAGATTATTTGGCACACTAGTTGGTAGAAGCATATGCATTAGGATGTATATATGTTAGTTGCATCATGGCATGTAGTTTGCATTTAGGAAAAATTTTGTGAAACCGTCTACTTGGGAAGCTTGACAAGTGTATATAGGCCCTAGTAGATGCTTTTTCTTCTTAAGAGTTTGCTTGTTAGAATACTTGTAAAACACCCTAGGATGTGTCATGCTAGTATCCTTTGGCCCATGGATTAAGGCCTAGTCAAGAGTACCTTGTGGTGTGATAACTCTTTGGCTACGGTTTATTCCATGGTGACCCTAGAAACCATGCGACCATCATTAATCCATATTCTACCATACATTTTGTCATCAAAAAGGGAATGGGCACAAAAATTATTCAAACTTGAATTCAAGAAATGAAATGAAAAGCCAAAAAGTTTGCAAAATGCATCAAAAGAAAAGAGGAGCAAAAATTGACTCCTATGCTTCAAATATAAGGCACCCTCGTTACAAAATGAGGTGACTTTGAAAATTTTCAAAAGAAAATGCAAAAAGTTGAAAACTTGTCAAGTATTGAAATGCCAAACATCAAATAAATGGCAAGAAATTGTTCACAAATGTTATATGCCACAAGAAATTGGGGGGAAAAACAACAACAAAGCAAACACCCAAAATGAAACTCAAATACTATCGATCCCTTTATCCATCGTATCCACTTTTGTGCATGGTAGAGAGGGGACGACCCTTCTTCTTGTCTAGGCAAAAAGGGGAATTCCGCGATCCTCCAGTGTTTCTAACACCATAGGGAGTCTATTCTTGACAAAAGCATTTAACTATTGAGGACAAAGGTACCCTAGCTTGACACAACTTGGAGGTGATTTATTGGTATCCTTCTAGGCTTAGTAGTTTGAAGAAATTGCATCTATGAAGGAGTGTGTACCCTTGAATTGCTTCCCCTTTAGATAATTTCCGCCACTTAGATGAGGAAAGTGGCTATTCATTTAGAGATGCATCCATTACTTGATTTTGTGTGCTTTAATGATTGGATGTGTCGCCATTTTGGCAAGACCCAACTTGCCTTGCAAGAAGGCATCCTACCTCATGGTTTTCTTGTTGTGAGTTGAAGGGGCGGAGTGAGACCCGCTAATTGTCTCATGTCGGCTATATTAGTAGGATAGTTTAAATAACGGTCCTAGTCTTTGTCACCTCTTTACTCGGGACGAGCAAAGGTTCGGTTTGGGGATATTTGATGTGACTCATATTTGCGCACATTTAGTCCCCTACTTGAACCTATTATGCAAATTATTATAGCGTCTCATAGTTATTTTACCCGTCAAATGCTTCCTATTTTGCTTTCCTATTGTTTTGTGTTTGATTTTGTAGGAAAGGAGACAATTAGGCGGAAAATTCCCGTCTCTTGAGCCTATTCGGAAGGACATTGACGATCTTGGTTGAACGGGTATTGAAGGAAGGGCAAGAACAAAAGACCAACATTGCAAGAATAAGAAGTTTGCGAAGGGAAGGATTCTGAAGAGGAATCCGAGCGTCCAAGGAGCTAAGACGCTCGTTCAAGGAGCCCGCAATCCGAGCGTCCCGACTCATCAGCCGCTCGTCCCTCCATGCAACAATCCGAGCGTCTTACCTCTTGGATGGGTGGACAATGGCATCTTCAGCAAAGATGCCCATCTCTCCGAAATACTTGCGATTCCCGGCTTATAACTTAGAATTGTTAATTACTAGTTTAGCCTTAGTTAACCTAAGGAGGCACTACTATAAATACCCCATTTTGATGATAATCAAAGGGGGCCTTCCACATTAGAAAATCTTCTTAGATTAGATTAGGAGTAGACTAGAATAGATTACTCTTTAATCTTTCCACAAATCACATATTAATCTCTCCTTAATTATTGTTCAAGTTTATTACTTTCGGGTAATTGAAGATTATTGGGTTATTATTAGAGGATTGACAACCCTTCATCAATCAATCAAGTTCTCTTCTTTTATTCTTTGCTTTATTATTTGGATCATCTCAAGTTTGGTATAATTCCTTTACTCTTTATTCCTTATTGTTTATTTCCTTAAGCTCTTATCATGTTTATACTTGTTAATATGATTGACAACCTTGTTGACATGTTTTCTATGATAATGAGGGAGTAGTTACTAAACTAGGATTAGTGGGTAACTAAGGGAAACCAACATGGGATTAGTCATGCTTAATCTAATATGTTTTCATAATTAAATTGCTTGCTTGTTGTGATGTCAACCTATGCACATGTTATGTTTGATGAAATGCTAAGCCTATGAATCCTTGAATTTATAACCATCTCTTATCTATTCAACTTGACTTGCAAGATATAAACCAACTCGAGTCTTGTTAGACCATGCATAGAAGTGATCAGGGGGAAATTAAGTCGACTTGTAGGTTGTAAAATCTAATAGATTCGGCTCCGGGACCCAACCCTTCTTAACAACCGTAAGACATAAACCAACTCGGTTCCTTTACAACATTAATTACTTGCAACTTTGTAAACATGTTTGTATGATCAACACCATGAATCCCCTATGACCCCATGACATCCTAGTGCTTTTAGTCACTTGTTTACATTTCTTAGTTCATTGTTTGCTTTACTTTATTGATTGCATTAGTCTAGAACACAACTACAAATCCAAACAAATTGTGACACTAGCATAAATTGAGATAGATAGACTTAGAACCCAAAGCACACCGTCCCATGGATCGACCTCGACTTACCACTAACTAGTTGTTTGTTGAGTAATATAAATGTGTTTTTATTGGGTGTACAACGACACGCTCACGTCAATAAGAGTATGGCATAAGGTTGTTGGGAATACCTTGATATCTAGAAAAGGTACAAATCATCTTACCAAACTTGATTTTGTTCTTCTTGAGTCGGCTTTGAACATTGGGAGAGAGTTCACCAAGCCATGCAATGCTTTACGACTTTTAATTGATAGATGGCTTAATGTTGATTGTGTCAAAGAAGGCACGGCCTTTATTGTCAATGGAGGATTAGTAACCTATTTGGCTAAGCACTTTAACCGGGATTTGAACACGAATAACCCTTATACACCGGTAAAGGGAGGCCATCTTATCGATTTGCCCACCATGGTTCAAAAGTTTAAATGGGTCAAGAACGATACTCATGACAACAAATTTGGGTGGTTGACAAATGAAGCTAGATCCTTCACATTGCCTAGCAAGATTTACCGCTTGAATGTTCATAGACCGAATTACCTTCTCCCACTCTCCGAAGAAGCCGAATACATCATTCAACACCAAGGGGAAGAAGTTGCCGAGCCCTCCTCCTCCATTATTACCCCACCTTATCCATTTGACTAACACGAGTTCAACCCCGAAAATGTCAAGGCGGGAAACGACTACTTGACTCTATTGATGAAGAAAATGCATAAACAAGCTTATAATGACAGAGTTGATGCTTACAAAGCACCATATCCACCCCTCCTACATCTTGCTAGGCAAGGGCTTCTCGATCCATCTTGTCCTTTGCCTAGTTGGGCGGATAAGGAGGTATTCTTTCCTAGCACTTCTAGAGGTGGTAGACCAGGTGAAGAGGAGATAGTTGTCGATGAGAATGATGAGCAAGAAGGTGAACATGAAGAGGTTCAAGAAGAAGAGGAAAGTGAGGATAAACAAGAAAGCGAAAGTGAGAGTGGAAATGACTCCACATCCATGGAGGTTGATGATTCCTCAAGAGAGGAAGTTGATGATGATGAGGACACGATGGGTGAGAACTAGCAAACTCTTGGAGAATCCTACATTCTGACACCTCCTTTATGGTTTGTCTACTTCTCTTGTTTTTATTTTATCTTGATCATATTTGAGAAGTCCTAGCAACATTAGAGGACTAACACCTTGGTTCCATTGAGGTGTTCATTTTTATTGTTCCCAACTTTCAAAATCCAAAATGACAAATTTTAGTTTCATGCATTGCATTTTTGTGCATGAACTCCCCCAAAATTTTTGACATTAGAAATAGTGTCTATTTTGGTTTGAGGAAGTCTATGCATATGCATTGGGAGCTAATCTTAATTATGCTCTCCACCATAACAAAAACACATGCGTCATCTAGTATCGTTTAGTTTAGTTTGCATTTAGTTTAGAAATCATGCATATTCATGTAAATTGCATAATTTCCTATCGTATTGGCCATTGAGGACAATGCACATACTAGTGTGGGGATGGGAAATTCTAACTTGACTTTTTAAACAAAAATTAAAAAATTTCGAAAAATCCATAAAAATTTGAAAAATTGAAAAATCCAAAAACAAGTTCATTTCCTTTGTAGTGTAGTCTTGTATATATTGATTTGTATATATATTGTGTTTGTTCATCCTTTTTTCACATCGATTGACTACGCCACATCCGAGACATGAGGATATTGAAGACCGCATGGAATATGATCTTTCCAATCTCCTTTTTCCTATTTATGTTAATGACTATGTGGCTTTATTTTGATTGATGCGATATAAACAATGTGATTATAGGATTGCATTTAGATTATTTGGCATACTAGTTGGTAGAATCATATGCATTAGGATGTATAAATGTTAGTTGCATCATGGCATATAGTTGCATTTAGAAAAAAATTTGTGGAACCGTCTATTTGGGAAGCTTGACAAGTGTATATAGGCCCTTGCAGATACTTTTTCTTCTTAAGACTTTGCTTGTTAGAATACTTGTAAAACACCCTAAGATGTGTCATGCTAGTATCCTTTGACCCATGGATTAAGGCCTAGTCAAGAGTACCTTGTGGTGTTAACTCCTTGGCTACCGTTTATTCCAAGGTGACCCTTGAAACCATGCAACCATCATCCATGTTCTACCACATTTTTGTCATCAAAAAGGGAATGGGCACAAAAATTATTCAAAAATTTGAGTTCAAGAAATGAAATGAAAAGTTGAAAAAGTTTGCAAATTGCATCAAATGAAAAGAGAAGCAAAAATAGACTCCTAAAGCTTCAAAAATAAGCACCTTCCCTACACATGGGGTGACTTTGAAAATGTTCAAAAGAAATGCAAAGAAAAGTTGAAAGTTGTCACGTATTTAAATGTCAAACATCAAAAGAAATGGCAAAAAGAAAGTTTTCTCAAATGTCAAATGCCACAAGAAATTGGGGGGAAAAACAACAACAAAAGCAAACTCCCACATGAAACTCAAAATTTTATTGATCCCTTTTCCATCGTATCCACTTTTGTGCATGGTAGAGAGGGGACGACCCTTCTTCTTGTCTAGGCAAGAAGGGGAATTCCGCGATCCTCCAGTGTTTCTAACACCATAGGGAGTCTACTCTTGAGAAAAGTATTTAAAGATTGAGGACAAAGGTACCCTAGCGTGACACAACTTGGAGGTGATTTATTGGTATCCTTCTAGGCTTAGTAGTTTTAAGAAACCATATCTATGAAGGAGTGTGTACCCTTAGATTGCTTCCCCTTTAGATAATTTCTGTCACTTAGATGAGGAAAGTGTCTATTCTTTTGTAGATGCATCCATTACTTGATTTTATGTGCTTTAATGATTGGATGTGTCGCCATTTTGGCAAGACCTACCTTGCCTTGCAAGAAGGCATCCTATCTCATGGTTGTCTTGTTGTGAGTTGAAGGGGCGGAGTGAGACCCGCTAATTGTCTCATATCGGCTATATTAGTAGGTTAGTTTAAATAAGGGTCCTAGTTTTGTCACCTCTTTACTCGGGACGAGCAAAGGTTCGGTTTGGGGATATTTGATGTGACCAATATTTGAGCATATTTAGTCCCCGAATTAGCCTCGTTCTTACACTTTTTAGTGCATAATTATTGGGTCATTTACTATCTTTAGTCTTTCGTTTTGCATATTCTTTGAGGTTTTGTTTCCTTGGTAGGAGAGGAGTGCAAACCTTGCATTTTCATGGCAAAATGGAGCTAAATTGATCGAATCTAATGATCAAGCATCAAAGTGAAGACAAGACTAGAAGGCCTATGTAAATAATGACGTAAATGGGCAATGATGAGAAGATCCTTGCATCCCCAACAAGATCCTTGAGGATTGTTGGAAGAAGAAAAGAAGAAAAGAAGAAGAAGCTCGCTGAGCTATAATCCGGGCGTCGCAGCCACGGGACGAGCGTCCTGGCTGGCTACAATCCGAGCGTCCCGTAGCCAGTCCGCTCATCCTGGCCCTCCACAATCCGCTCGTCCAATCCTCTGGGCTGCTCGGATTCCTTCCCAGTGCAGCACGTCCTCACCCTTGGTCCGCTCGGGATGCGCATTTTTTTTACGAAGACTAGCGAAGCGGAGATGAGCATCGCCTTCGAGAGGAGCATATCCTCAACTTTTCTTAAGGGTCTTAATCGTCATTTAAGCCCTTAGTAACCCTAATTTATGTACCTAATCCTTAGTATAAATACCCCATTGTACTAATTAGATTATGATGTTCTTCTTATGCAATCTTAATCTCATTTTAATCTTGTAATCAACTTTTAATTAAGCATTAATACAAATCTCATTTCCTTAATTTCTCTATTGTTCATCATTTATTTTGGGTAATTGAAGATTATTTGGGGTTTATTTGGAGGATTGACAACCTTCAAATCATTCATCAAGTACTTCTATTATTCTTTGCTTATTATTTTGGAATCATCATTAGGTATAATTCTCTTAATCCCTTTTTAATTATTGTTAATCTTCTTCATTCATTCATCATGTTTTGTCTTGCTAGTATGATTGACAACCTTGTTAGCATGTTAAACTTAATAATGAGTAAGTAGTCTTCTTAGCTAGTGTTAATGGGAAATTAGGTGAAACCAACATGGGATTGATTCATGCTTAATCTAATATGCTTTCATAATTAATTTGCTTGCTTGTTGTGATTTCAACTTATGCACATGTGTTATTTGATGAAATGCGAGCCTATAAATCCTTGCATTTTTTTACCCATCACTTATCTTTTCAATGAGACTTGTAAGACATAAACCAACTCGAGTCTCATTAGACCATGCATATAGTTGGATAGGGAGGATTAAGTCGACTTGTAGGTGTTGTACAATCTAATCGATTCGGGTCCGGGACCCAAACCTTCCTAGGGATTGTAAGATATACACTAACTCGATCCCATCACAACAATAATTGCTTGCATCTAGTTGAAAACATGTTTGTATGATCAAATACCATGAATCCCCTATGAACCCATGACACCCTAGTGCTTTTAATCATTTGCTTACATCTCATTTAAATCATCTTGCTTGTTTATTTACATTGTTATTTAGTTTAGTGATCTTCTTATCTCAACCCAAATTGTGACACCCTTAGACACCACTACTTGTAACACCCCCATATTCAGAGGAGCCTTAACTAGGCCTTCCTTAGCATGTAAGGGCGTTACCATCTCGGTTGCCCGAAGTAAGTAATCATCAAAAGTCGATAAAAGAACATTTATAGTTATATTACAAACGTTACAGCCAACTTAACCAAAATAAAGATACAACTCGTGAGCTACACACTATCTATATTGAAACTCGTGAGAACTCCTCCCGCCATAAGGGATCACGGCAGACACATAGAAACAACAAGATAACCACACAAGGTCAGTACTGAGATAAGACATGACAATACCAACAACATCTATCAACATAACACAACACAATCAGTAACACACACAAGCACACCCACTCCAATCAATCTCCGTCACCGACTGTCCACTGGACCAGCCCTGCCAGTGGGGGACCGCAGCCGTACCCACCAAATCCCAGCTTATCATACCGAGCGATTACCTTGTCCCATTAATGTGCACATCCCCTCCCGTGGCGGGTTCCACGGAGGGCGAAACTAGGGCGTGAAACCACTCCCGCAAGTGACTCCACTCAGCCGAGGACGCACCTCGAGAACCAGAGACAAACAATGACAGACAGCTGCAATACAATGACAACCAACAAACTGTATATACCAACCGACTACCGCATATACGCTGCCACACAAACACAACCACGATACAACAACAATGACGCGACAGCCGACACACTAGACTATCCACAGAAACTGAGTAGGCGAACCTACCTTTAAGCAACTACAACAACTCCATGCCAACATACGAAATATCCAGCAATCAAGCAACACCTATATCCACAACACAATCATCTATCACTACCAAGCAAACTCTAACTGCAAAGACAAGGATACGGGTGATGATGACGACATACCTACAAGAAGAAACCTGGCAAAAGACCGCTACCCGACTCAAGCCATGCTCTCCTAAGGCACAAGAACCTTCAAAGGCTTCCATGGAGGTTATATGGTGAAGGGAAGGGAAAGAGGCGACCTAAGGTTCTGAAGAAATGAGGCGGAAATGATTTGCGGATTTAACAATACGCAATTATAAACCCTCGCTGAAAACCCGTTACTCGATCGAGTGTCCCACATACTCGATCGAGTATCCAAGATACTCGATCGAGTAGCCTCTACTCTATCGAGTACCACACATAACTCACAACCCAAGGTAACTTTGGCACGCACTTCTAAAGACTAATACCGCTCCCAAGGTCAGTCAACGCTGGTCAAAGGGTCTCTAAAAGGACGGGTATTACAGTCTTCCCCCCTTAAAAAGAACTTCGTCCCCGAAGTTCAACTCACCTATCTCAAAGCACAAGGTACGGAAACAAGACAAAAACACTATTCCTCCGACATAGATCACTATTCCCCGCACATACCCTCCCCCATGTCATCATCATCAACTGTCTAACACTCCATATAGACCGACTCCTACAAAATATTACTTGAAATACCACCTTCACCACACGAACCGGCTCAACGAACGATTACCCAACACGCTACGAGGTTACCCTTTCACTAGCAACAACTAACAACACGAAACATGTCACTTTAGCACCACTATGTTACTCAACACTATAATTCTATTCCAACACACGACCTCATGACTATCTTTCTATGACCGCCTTTTAAGTATACTATTCAACTTTACTTCAACAAGCAAGTTACTTCCACTAACAAGTGGAAATAATTATACTTCCATACAAGAGATGTGACTAAAGTCGTAGAAAACGTTATAAACAAACAACAACATAATTTCAAAATCGGCCTTTTTATTTTGCGACATTACTCTTCCCCTCTAAAAAGGAACCTCGTCCCCGAAGTTCACCACCAAACTACTATATATGTTACTTACTACTTACATCTTGACATATATCCAAACCATATTATTCATTATTGACATTACTCATATTACTCGTACAACCAGTAAACCATAAAGATATATGCAATCATATTCGAATAGCTAACCACCGTCAAGAAGGCATGTACATATCATTTGCATTTGTATATATAGAAGGACACACTGCCGGTGAAATATATCTAGTAGACAATACGGGTGTAAAATGAATGCAATAAGAATAATTACAACTTCACTATTCGTTGCAAATACGCCTTTAAAACCAAGCACGACTTCCAACATATGAAATGAACGGTTCAAACATGTTACTAATCATTAATAACCATGTTAAACATGAAACATGTAATTATATAACCATTAAACAATTTTAATTTTTCGAAAAGTTCATGTAACAGTGCTACTCGATCGAGTATATAGGGTACTCGATCGAGTGCCCGCTACTCGATCGAGTGTCTTGGCTACTCGATCGAGTAGCCCTGAGATCAGAATGCCTCATTTCTGTCACACATGCAGCTACTCGACCGAGTATGGGTACTCATCGAGTACCTACAGTCAAAATCTTTGAAAACTGTCATAACACCACACACACACACACGATATATATATATATATATATATATATATATATATATATATATATATATATATATATATATATATATATATATATAATCGTCGCATAACGCGAGTCGGGATGACTTCCCGACCCCCAAAATCAATCCTGCAACAAGGTCAAACCAGCAAATCCGGCCTTATGGCCATCCGTAAAAAACAAAATAAAAGTTCTAACTAACAACAACTACCATCATCCAACACCATCAACCATACACAAAGATAAAGAATAGGAGTATCACTCCTGCTGCTCCTCCATCATCTCATCTCCACCACCATCTCTTCCCGAGGTGCCCGCTCCCGATGACCCAATACCCGCATCAACCCCCGCTCCAGCTCCAGGACTCACATACCATGGGGTCAAGCCACAAAAAGAAAAGGACTGAGGTGTCCCCCAAGCTGACTGATCCACCCCGTAAGAGTGGAAAACCCCACTATAGTCCCCGACTCCACTCCACCACACTGGATGTGGTCCCTCGGTCCCAATCCCCTGAGTGTACGCCATCTCATGCATATTACGGAGTGTCAAAGTAGATGACACTCTCTCTGCCAAGTAGCTCGAACGCGTCTCCGAGGTGTCGAGGTAGGGGTAACACGGAAAAGCGTCTTTCTTTGTGGTGGTGGTTCGGCCGCCGTGGTCTAGTCTCAGCGGTCCTCTCCCTCACTCGACGGGGTCCTCTCCCCAACCTGGGCCTCTCCTCCACTGCCGCCGCATTCTCTCCCTTCTTCGGCTCGGGCATCACCTAGAGGATCGTGTCATCAATGAGGTACGTCCGCAACTGTCGAGGTCCATCATCATCCTCCTCCTCGTCATCGGAGTCCACAGCTACTACCACCGGGTCTAACGGCTCTGTCGGTGGGAGGTGCTCAGGAGCCGGAATCTTCATCCAACTCATGCCCCACACCCTCCAAGCTAGGCTGCCATCAGCTAAAGTTCTCAACCATTTCAGGTCGAGGTAGTAGTCTCGGTCCATAATAGGCACCGGTGTAGCCAGAGGAACATACTCAGAAGAAGCCTCAAAGGAGGCTAGCTTTTCAGCTAGCCGAGTGGCGATAGCACCACAACTCAAGTACCGGGTAGTGGAAGTGGCCATCAAGGCAAGGCCAGCACAGACCATGGCAGGAGCATTAAAGACCACCCTCTCGGTCCGCTCCGGGTTGAGGTAAGACATCAAAAGCAACATCTCATGATTGTTCAGTTTACTAATATCCGGTCTATTATAAAGGAGGTTCAAAATGGAACGAAGAAAGATCCTCAAGGTAACATGCTGAACATCATTAATCAACATGTTTCTTGAGGTGAGAGCTGGCTTTCCGGTAAGACAAGGCATTAGGCGGCAGACACTGCACTCAGAAGGGATCTCACTGATGGAATCCTTGGGAGGCTTGGCCAACCCAAGGTGAGACACAAGAAGGTCCATGGTCAACAGGAAACATGTGTTCATCAAGCGAAACTCAACAGTTTATGCAGCTGGCTCGTATTTAAACGAGCTGATAAACTCCAAGGTAAGAAAAGGGTAAGAATGCTTCCTCAGCCGATACAACCCCGTAAACCCAAAAGTCTCAAAGATGTGATGGACATCCGTCTCAATTACCAAGTCAGTAAGAAGTGTGGTATCCACACAACGGGTAGGCCTCATTTTGCGTTTCTGTAACGCCACAAATCGCTCTCTCTGTTTAAAGTCTACAAACACCACTGAAGGGTATTCCGATACCGCGGGTACCACGGTTCCACTACCTTCCCCAAGCTCGGGCTGTGAAGCCCTCCCCCTCTTGCTCTGACGGGTCCCTATATTTAGTCTCGGCATCTGTTTCAGCAAACAATTTAAACAAACTTGCATAGGCATGTAAAGCACATAATTCACACAATTGAACTTTGAATACTCAGCTAGGTACACACATTCACCGACAAATTCCCAATTTGATATGTATAAATTCAGTTTATGGCATTCAGACGATCTCTATGACTGTGAAAAGTTTAACCTAATAAACATAATTTACTCGACCAATTCAGCTATCATGGCTCGGCTCAAATGCTACTTCATATACATACTTGATAACATGTGAAATATTCATATAGGTTCATAGAAAGGCAACTCAAAACATGTCATCATCGACCTTCAACTTCATAAGCAAATAACTCAATTTGGGCTAGTCAGACGGTCTCTACAGCTGTAACAAATTGACGTATTCGTCAACAATTAACATCACTATTATCATATTAAAAGCTTAACTCTTGCATATGCATTCATATCTAACACAAAATCTCAATTATAGAAAACGAAATTCAATTTGGGGCACTTTTAAGACGAAATTTTAAGGCATTGCATATACGCATCACTAATTACCAATTCTCGTACTATAACTCAACACTCCCTTAACTATCATTATTGTAGCTACGGCAGAATTTATAAACTCATATAGGTTCGCTATTACTAACAACTTAAAGTAAACACCAACACATCCACCTTTCATATGACAGCATACACTCCCGCACTTTCACGCATTTCTATTAAATAAAACTCTTTTTACGTTTCTCATAATCATCATATAAGCTCACTAATTATACCAAAACTTCACCATACACAATCCAAACGAAACTACCATGCCCATATCTACTTTAGCAAAGACTCGACCACAAATAATTCCGACGCAATCATCAGACACATTACATACATACACACGGACTCCACATTCCCATACCCTTTGACTGGCTTAAGTACAATGAGGCAAATATTTTGAAATGAGGACGCCTACTCACCCCAAAACCTAGCATCAGCTGGGGCTCTCATCATACATACACCAGGTTCATTTTATTAGACTCACTACGTTCATTATTTTCATTGGTTACAGGTTCAAAAATCGTCGCTCTGATACCACTTTGTAACACCCCCATATTCAGAGGAGCCTTAACTAGGCCTTCCTTAGCATATAAGGGCGTTACCATCTCGGTTGCCCGAGGTAAGTAATCATCAAAAGTCGATAAAAGAACATTTATAGTTATATTACAAACGTTACAGCCAACTTAACCAAAATAAAGATACAACTCGTGAGCTACACACTATCTATATTGAAACTCGTGAGAACTCCTCCCGCCAGGACTCCAGCTATCAACAACATCAACACCTGCTAAGACCGACTGCTCACCATAAGGGATCACGGCAGACACATAGAAACAACAAGACAACCACACAAGGTCAAGATCGAGATAAGACATGACAATACCAACAACATCTATCAACATAACACAACACAATCAATCACACATAAGCACACCCACTCCAATCAATCTCCGTCACCGATCGCCACGGGACCAGCCACCCAGCTGGGGGGGACCGCACCGCACCCACCAAATCCCCACTCATCATACCGAGTGATAACCCTGTCCCATTAATGTGCACATCCCCTCCCCGTGGCGGGTTCCACGGAGGGCGAAACTAGGGCGTGAAGCCACTCCCGCAAGTGACTCCACTCACCGAGGACGCACCTCGAGAACCGAGACAAACAATCACGCATACCGCAATACAACGACAACCAACAAACTGTATATACCAACCAACTACCGCATATACGCTGCCACACAAACACAACCACGATACAACAACAATGACGCGACAGCCGACACACTAGACTATCCACAGAAACTGAGTAGGCGAACCTACCTTTAAGCAACTACAACCACTCCATGCCAACATACGAAATATCCAGCAATCAAGCAACACCTATATCCACAACACAATCATCTATCACTACCAAGCAAACCCTAACTGCAAAGACAAGGATACGGGTGATGATGACGACATACCTACAAGAAGAAACCTAGCAAAAGACCGCTACCTGACTCAAGCCATGCTCTCCTAAGGCACAAGAACCTTCAAAGGCTTCCATGGAGGTTATATGGTGAAGGGAAGGGAAAGAGGCGACCTAAGGATCTAAAGAAATGAGGCGGAAATGATTTGCGAATTTAATAAAACGCGATTATAAACCCTCGCTGAAAACCCGTTACTCGATCGAGTGTCCCACATACTCGATCGAGTGTCCCCTACTCGATCGAGTATCCAAGCTACTCGATCGAGTAGCCTCTACTCTATCGAGTACCACACATAACTCACAACCCAAGGTAACTTTGGCACGCACTTCTAAAGACTAATATTGCTCCCAAGGTCAGTCAACGCTGGTAAAAGGGTCTCTAAAAGGGCGGGTATTACACTACTTGTAATCGAAAATCCTACATCAATACCCATCCCTTTGGATCCGACCTTTACTTACCTCTTTACTAATAGTAGAGTAGTTTGTGAAGTTATAAATATTGTTTTGGTCTAGGTGCTCCTAACGACAAGTAACCGAAAATGATAGGCCGACCAATAAATGACTCAAAACAGGTGGTCCCGATCTCTCTAATTTATGGCATTGTTGATTAGGACATATCAACGAGAAACATATTAAAAGACTAGTGTCGACTGGTATAATTAAACCTTTTGATTTCAAATCATTTGGCATATGCGAATCTTGTATTCTTGGCAAGATGACTCGTGCTGTAACACCCCCATACTCCAAGTGCCTTACCAGGACCACTCAGGTATAAGGATGCTACCATCTCGGTTACCCGAGGCATGGTAATCATATGACAATGAAGAAACATACTTTATTAAATAAGTTTAAGTGATTACATTACAAAACCAACTGTAAGCAAAATACAACTGTTCTCAAACTATAAACCAACTGAAAGGAACTGTTCTAATAAACACAGCGGAAGACTAAAGACTCTGACATGTGATGACTCCATCCCCACTAGATCCCACGCGTATCCAAGATATACCGCTAAGCAATCGCCACCACCCCGAATGGATCACCACAGTTTTTAAAACATTTAAACGGGTCAAGACTAATCACACAACTTATATATATATCAACAAGAAGATACACGGACAGCTTAACCGTCACACATACACACAACTACTCCAATCCCATCAATCTCAATCACCGATCGTCCACCGGACCACCACGCCAAAGGGGGGACCGCAGCCGTTCCCACCTAAGCCCCGCTCATCATACCGAGCGATAACCCTGTCCCATTAATGTGCACATCCCCTTCCGTGGCGGGTTCCACGAAGGGCGAAACTAGGGCGTGAAGTCACTCCCGCAAGTGACTCCACTCAGCCGAGAACGCATCTCGAGAACCATAGACAACCAATCACAATCACAACATCAACAACCGTTTGAATCTATCAACAATGTACAATCACAATCACAACCGTCACAATATAATCACTATATCAAACAATCAATCTCACACATCAACAATCATCCCATTATGGGACTAATACCGAGTAGGGAATCCTACCTGAAAGCATAATTATCGACGGTCTCTCACAAATTTATCAAAAAGGCTCTTCTACAAAACCTCCTCCTATCATACAAACATACAAACACTACCGAATCACAATCTACACAAAAAACCCCAAATCCCTAAATTAGGGTTTAACCAAATCAAAGGAAATACAATAAAAAGGGTACATAGATCTTAACCTCGACGCAAGGAACTCAACGGTACGAACAACGACAAGAACTGACCGTCTCGAACTCCGGAATTGCTAAGAATGCGATTAAGAAGATGGACTTGTTTGCTTTCTCTCTTAAACAAGAATTTAGGTTTTGTAAAAGTGGTTTAGAATAATGACGACGAAGCTTAAATACCTTAATCGCATAATTAGCAAAACCCGAGAAAACTCCC
This sequence comes from Silene latifolia, assembly GCF_048544455.1. Lineage (NCBI taxonomy): Eukaryota > Viridiplantae > Streptophyta > Magnoliopsida > Caryophyllales > Caryophyllaceae > Silene > Silene latifolia. The sequence continues at coordinate 2,244,971 of NW_027413661.1, read as the reverse complement.
CGTAAAACCGGACACTCGATCGAGTACCCAAGGTACTCGATCGAGTACCCCCCTACTCGATCGAGTGCCTAAGGTTACTTGATAGAGTACCCCCTTACTCTATCGAGTACCTAAGGCTACTTGATAGAGTACCCCTTACTCTATCGAGTACCTAAGGCTACTTGATAGAGTACCCTCAGTCGAAACTTTTCTAAAACGCAACTTACCCTTACTCGACCGAGTAAGGCCTACTCGATAGAGTACCCCAAGACTTATAAATACGGAGTATTACGCCTTCCCTCCTAAAAAGAACTTCGTCCCCGAAGTTCAACCCATACTCTAAAAACAACCATACTAACTCGACCAAGACACAACAACATAACTAAGAACTCAAAACTCGACCAAACATAAAACATGAACTCTTAACACCCACTCCACCAACTATGTTTACTTCCTTAACATGACTCACGATATCGCATCCACCACATATATATCTCTCACGACACCAACTTCATACATAACCAACCACCATCCACTAACACAGCTAGCTCCATAATATCATCCACTATCAAATCCAAAATCAAGACACTCCTAGACATCAAACGGAATGTTACATTCTACCATCCTTAAAAGGAACTTCGTCCTCGAAGTTTACTCGACTCATAACATCATCCTCCAACCACAACATTATATAAAATATTCCCACACTCTGAAGCATCACACTACTACAAGCACGGCCATGGCCTTTTATAAGTATTATCCACAAAACAAATCCCTCCTTTACACTACGCTAACACTCTACTTCCAATTATATTACAACATGCACCACCATGAAACTCTCTTTTATCGCCTCCTACTCCTCTTAAGATAAATGTTACGTCCTCGTAACTCACTAATACTAAATCCTAGATATATCTTTTCATAATCCTCATCACCGTCGCATGTCAAAGATAACCACCTATAATCTAAACACTCGCCATGCACCTACCCAAGGCTCACTTACTTAAACAACTCTCATACTTCACTTCTCTCGTCACACCACCTAACCTATACCACAAAATCCTTAATTTAACCCAAAACTTCACTTGTTCCCTATTACCGCAACATGACACACCTCTCTATATAAACTACATAAAACTCTTACCACCAAAAGCATAACTTACGATCCACACTTGTTACGTACACTCACACTAGATCCTCAAGTTCCTTTCTTTTATTACCGCAAGCCTCATACATAACTTAACACGACACTAATTACTCAACGCCCTACACTCACTTTGTCTCAACAAAGGATTATGAACCACCCGCATATATCGATCATTACTACACATGTTCTACGAATCACTTGCCATTACCATGTCCACTAAAGCCTTATCTAGAACAAGATCAAAATTACTGTAACAACCTCTCACAACCGTGTCCCATCAACAGAATATCACTATACCATGACAACAACGAAAATATATTTAACTCTATTTCATATCATACTCTACCTCATTCTTAACTTAACCTGGTAAAGAAAACATCAATAAGCAAGACAACTGTCTACATGTTCAACCAAAACTCACAAAGAACAACAGCAAACAAAACAACAATCTATGTATAACTGGTATGCACTTTCGAAAACTCGTATCATAATCATCCCGCCTACTCCACCACAACCGGTGACGGCATCACAACACCGCCACCAACAGCCACACCGTAGTGCGAAAATACCCGCATCACAACACTAAATATCGAGCCCGGATCACCACCCGAGGCACCACAACCACATCGATAGACATCACAACTACATACAATTCCATAAATACCGACTTAAATAACCTTTCGGACAAGAAAACTTGCTCAAATCCACTTTACTCAATCACAACGCAACATATTATAAGAATAAACAGATAAGCATCTCATGAACATCATCTCTACCATTTCACGGAATACACGTGTGTTATTACTACACATAAAATTATAACTAGCCATGTCAAATTAATCAAATTATTACCTTTTTGGATATCATTCAATTAAATTACCGTGTCCAACATATATATTACAGAACATTCATAAAACAACTTTATAATTATCACACCATACCACTTCTTGTGAGGTCAGAACCTCACACAAACATTTACACATATCTTAGACCCGTAATCACAACCAACTAGTCAATCCTGACCATGTAAGTTACCACTCAACAAAGGTTACCTGTTGTCCGAGCTTAACTCGCATGCCCCTCATCACATTCTTCCATTCGCATCACCAAAGACCTTCTCGCCATACATAACCATACCGCTAACACTCATTATGAGAAACCACCTCCTAAGACTATGTCTTATACTTCCTGACAACCATACTTTTATCAATTCAGTCTTTACAAAATCAGCCTCTTTAGAATTGCCACTTTTCTAATATACCCTTACCCTTAACCACTAGTCAAAGACCATAACACTACCACTGTCCGGACATCAAACCTCTTCACTCATCTCTAAACATCATGATTTCTTTTCTATCTTTGGTTAACATCCCAAACAACGAACATCGAATCCATGAACAAAATTACCTCAACATTCTTCCCAATATTTTCCTTAATTGAATCATCATCCATTTCTCCACCAAAATCTCATATCATGTAGATATTCTACTAACTTCTTACTTTCCTTAATTTCTCGAAACTCATTATTAAACATGTTGTCCTGAAGCTCCCATATAACCATTAACTAACATCCTCATGATAATATCACACATTTCGATGATTCCTTACCTTTATATCACATAACTCCGGTGAATATTGATGCGGTCGTTCTACACCAAAAATAAAATACCTACGTACTACTAACAGAAGTCAGCGGTAAGTAGGGTCGATCTCCACAGGAAGGCGGTGTACTATCTATTTGTCTATTCTATCCGTCTGATGTCACAATTGGGGGTTGAATTGATTGTGTTGACTAAACTAAAGACTAAAGCGAGGGAAAAAGATGAGAGAAATTGACAATAAGAGAAAGGAAGTATGCTAGGAGTCGGTCCACCGTGGCAGCTATCAGATCTTATATTATCGAGAATACTAAGGCGATTAGACTATTGATAAGAAGAGCTATGGTCGTCACCTTTCGGTCCTTAAACCACCCTAGAGCGTAAACAGCTTAACTTTCGCCCTCACTGCTATACCCTATTGTAATTAAGCAAGCCTTCCCTTCCAATCTTTCGATCTAGGTCAGGGTTAACTAGATTTATGGTCTCCTGCATGCATTCATTCGACCGGATAACAGTTAAATTGCCTAATACAATTCCTATCGCAAGGCTAATCTATTTAATACAATTAAAACATTGCTACCACGGCTTCCCTAATCCTAACATACTACGGGAATTAGCTATGCATAATTAAAGGAAGAACAGGAAATAAAGGAGAAACAATAAACAACATTAAGAAATTAAGGAGAAAAAGGGAAGAGAAATTACTGTAAATAAATGATCCGGAAATGAAAGAACAAAAGTAATAGTAGAAAGAGTAGCAGTGTATTCGAACCAGAGAGAAAGGGAGAGTATATAGTGTGAGAGATCGTTTACATCGACATACTGACTCCCTATTTATAAGAAAATAGGGCTTATTAAACCTAATGACGGAATTAAACCTAAAAAGCCCAGCCCGAAGCAAAAATCCACTCGATCGACTAACTAAAGCACTCGATCGAGTGATATTCCTTGGCATTCCTCTCGATCGAGAACAATTCCTCTTTAATCACTCGATCCAGAACAGGTGGCTCTCGATCGAATAGAAGTAGTTCTCGATCGAGCACTTCTCGGCGTAATTCCGCTTCGCGCACTGAACTTCAAACGGCTGCCATTTCTTCGTTACTTGGACAAATAAGGCGTGGTTGGTGGCGTTGGAAAGCTAAGAGGATAAGCTTTCACCTCCAACTGGAATCACCTTAATAACTGTTGTAGAACTTGAGATATGGCTCTTACAAGCAGGAACTAGCAAATTGAAGCACTCTCTTGGCTCGCCTAACTTCCTTACTCCAATGCGCATCTCAAAATAGCACTTTCCAAGCTCCGACTCAGCTCATCTCCTAAATGCATGCGTAGGGACATGTTTTAGGCTTGAATCTACTACTTTATGGTCCATTCCTGCAATTAAGACAAAATACACCAAAGTAGCATATTCGGGGCATTTCGTAGCAATAAACTACGATAATAACATAGAAATACGTGCATAAAAAGGCCTAAAAAGACTATATAAAATGCACGTATCAAATCTCCCCAAACCAAACCTTTACTCGTCCCCGAGTAAACTAAAATGCAACTAATGGAACGGAAAAGATAACTCAGAGCTAGCTACAAATGCCCACTTAAGCCAATTTAATACAAGCAAACTAACACTTAAAGCAAGACAGTCAAATGCAAACGAGTTATAAGATGTTTATAAATAAAGCTGAACCGTCGACCTTGCAAGACCTTTAATAATGGACTCTCACGGGCCACTCTTTCTCTCATGAAGCAAAGGGTGAACATATATATGTAAGAGAGAAAGAAAAATAGTCGCTCACCTAAACTACGACCCACATAAACATGCATGCAACTAATATGATAGACAATTCTAGCTACCGTTCATACATTCCAACCAAACAAGGTCCGTCACAGCCGAGGGCTTACAAAGATATGGTAAAGTGAGGCAATGGGTAAGAAAAGGCAAAATATTTATGGGAATGTGGAGGTATAGGTGATCAAGCTAGTACCTAAACAAAACCATATGTCAACATCCATTTCCAACTCAATTATGAAATAAACACATGCCCTTCATTTGGCATAAAACTCACCAAACCGAACCAAACATACTCCTCATATGAAATAAGATAGAACATAGGAGTAGAAACCGTCAACCAAACAACATCTTTTTTTTTCTCTTTTCTTTCTATTTCTTTCGGTTTCTTCTTTTTCATTCCTCTTTTTTTTTTCATTTTTCTTTTTCTTTTCTTTCTTTTTCACGTTTTTTCAACTCCTTTTCTTCATAAATACCAACTCCAAAACAATAGATACAAGCCAAACTTGATACAATGAAATATATACCGCAAAACAACAATCTAGACTAGCTTGACAAGGCAGGCTAAATTTGGATGTAGCTAAAGGGTCAACTGGCAAATTTGGCTAATGTGGAGTTAAATGGGTAAAAATGAAAGAAAGGGAATGTAAACACCTCCCTGCATGTGACACCAACCACTAACCCGAATGTATGACGGCAAAAAGCAATTGAATTTCATATATGTGCAAATTAATGATACATGTTATGCAAGGAGTAACTACTCACAATCCTACATGAAACTGGTCATAAATGACACCAGTTTAAAAGGCTCTAATCCTTAGAAATTATAAGTAGGTTGCCAAAATTTTGAGGTCAAGTCTATTCGTTCAGCTAAATTAAACATTAACTCGTAGATTATGCAAAAAGACAAAGCTAAAAGATAACAGTTCAATGCAAGGCTTAAGCAGAAAGACAAATGCAGTGCAATATCATCATGGAAATCGACCGTTCCGACTCAACCTATATGCTAAAATAAACGTGAAATTTTTTGAATTTTTAACAATTTTCTGATTTTTATGAGATTTTAAATTTTTATGAGATAAAAACAATGCAAACAGAAAATTAAACGTGATAACTGAAATGCAGATAAAACAATATGCAGACACAGATATGGATGCATAACCTCCCCAAACCAAACTGTACAATGCCCCCATTGTACCAAAACATGGAAAGGAAAATGCAAACTAAAGGAGGAAGAGAGTAAAAGCGGAAAACTTACAAGACGCGCGAATAAGGGGACCTCCCCAAACCGACCATGAAATGGGAGGTTGCTAAGGGCCCGGAAAAACCGTCTCAGGAAGCTAATCCAAGTCAAAAGCGTGAAAGGGGCATCCAAAACTGCTCGATCGAAGGGAATAGCAGTCGATCGAGTGGTTTTCTTTCTGCAGGTGGTCGATCGAGTGGATTAATTACTCGATCGAGGGGGATTCATCAGCTAAGGTGCTCGATCGAGTAGAAATCTACTCGATCGAGTGATCTTCAGCGTGTTCCTGCAAAATGCAATAAAAACAGCCCGCAAACTAACAGGACAATCATACTGAGAAAGTTTTATGGTACGAAGACCATTTATTATAACTGAAATTAAACTAAAAGAAGCAAAATAAAATCGCCGGGTTGCCTCCCGGGTAGCGCTAGCTTCGATGTGTCCTACTGACCTTCCTTTTCTTCGAGCCACTATAATTAGTTACAATCAAAGCAACTCAAAGCGCAGAAGAACTTTGTCAAATAGTTGCGCATGTGCTACACAACAAAGATAAGTAGCACCAAAGTGGAATACAGAAATAGGAAATGAAATTATGTAAGCATTTAAGTCTAACAAATTTCCTATGTGAGCTCCTAAATTTATCCACAAAATAAAGGAGCGCGGGAGCAATTGTCAATATATGGGGTTCCGATTCGATTAACGTTTTGAGATGATAAGGACGGTGGAAATTCTTTAAATTAATCGACCATATGAGAGGAGGTATAACTTTAAAAGAAACAGCGCGAGTCAAACGAGGCAAAATACTATTAGAACAAACAATAATAAAATTATCGTTTACTACCTCAGATCGGTCGCTCTCAATGACGGAATCATAGGTAAAAGAGCTTATTACCTCTTCCGTGCTAGGAGCAATTACCGTCTCAACTGCTTCTTCATCAACCTCCTCAGTGGAATCCATCCCGTAAATCGCAGCTTCAAGTGTATCCGACTCGGCTGTGAATAGGGGAGGTTTACCGTAACCTTCATCATCGTCAGACTCGTCATCCAAATCAAACCAAAATGACGAACCAAAGCTCCCAATGGCCATTTCAGTCGATCGAGCAGAATAATCACTCGATCGACCAACTTCCTCCCGCATCTCACTCGATCGAGTAACAACATCACTCGATCGAGAACTATCCTCCTGCATGTCACTCGATCGAGTAGAAATTCCACTCGATCGAGCACCGTCTCCTGGAAAATCACTCGATCGACCAATAATTGTCACTCGATCGAGTGATTCCTCCTGTACAGCGCTGAAATCCTCGTGTGGGGCAGTGAAATATGATAGAAACTCGTCATCCGAGTCATAGAAGTCATCCTCATCATTGGGCAACACGGTTTCCTCAGGAGAAAAACCGCTCTCAACAAGGTATACCTCTTCTTCTTGCATCTCAGCTGCTAACTGAGCAACTACAGACTCGAGCTCAAGGATTTGAGCATCCGCACGTCTATCACTCTCTTGCCTCACTCGATCGTAATTCTGCACTTGAGACGCAAGTATCTCCATTAAAGACCTCGCCTGCAACCTCTTCTTCTTGTATCTCACCGCTAACCGAGCAATGTCGATTTCGAGCTTTTCAAGTCGCGAAGAAGTGCGTCTATCATGATCTTGCCTCTCTCGGTCACGATCTTGCAATTGAGATGCAAGTGTCTGCAATAAGGATTTCAGCTCCGCAATCTCTTCTTCTTGTATATCAGGAGGATCTTGTTGCGGCGGCCATTGATAGGGTGGATGTGGCGGCACAACTACGCCGCATTGTGCTCAGAACCACATCTCCGTAGCGGATCACCTATTGTTCCATATAATGGGACATCGGTGATGGGTCAAAGGTACTCAAGCCTTCCCTTTGATCGTCTTTCACCTAGAACTGTCTAGGTAGTACTGTAAGGCCTATCAAAACAAAGACTCAAGGAAAAAGATTAAAACGGCCTCAAGGGAAAAATCCCCTGAGGCTAAAAACAGATAAAATTAAACAAATAAATAAATAGATTGCCTCCCCGGCAACGGCGCCAAAATTTGATGCGGTCGTTCTACACCAAAAATAAAATACCTAAGTACTACTAACAGAAGTCAGCGGTAAGTAGGGTCGATCTCCACAGGGAGGCGGTGTACTATCTATTTGTCTATTCTATCCGTCTGATGTCACAATTGGGGGTTGAATTGATTGTGTTGACTAAACTAAAGACTAAAGCGAGGGAAAAAGATGAGAGAAATTGACAATAAGAGAAAGGAAGTATGCTAGGAGTCGGTCCACCGTGGCAGCTATCAGATCTTATATTATCGAGAATACTAAGGCGATTAGACTATTGATAAGAAGAGCTATGGTCGTCACCTTTCGGTCCTTAAACCGCCCTAGAGCGTAAACAGCTTAACTTTCGCCCTCACTGCTATACCCTATTGTAATTAAGCAAGCCTTCCCTTCCAATCTTTCGATCTAGGTCAGGGTTAACTAGATTTATGGTCTCCTGCATGCATTCATTCGACCGGATAACAGTTAAATTGCCTAATACAATTCCTATCGCAAGGCTAATCTATTTAATACAATTAAAACATTGCTACCACGGCTTCCCTAATCCTAACATACTACGGGAATTAGCTATGCATAATTAAAGGAAGAACAGGAAATAAAGGAGAAACAATAAACAACATTAAGAAATTAAGGAGAAAAAGGGAAGAGAAATTACTGTAAATAAATGATCCGGAAATGAAAGAACAAAAGTAATAGTAGAAAGAGTAGCAGTGTATTCGAACCAGAGAGAAAGGGAGAGTATATAGTGTGAGAGATCGTTTACATCGACATACTGACTCCCTATTTATAAGAAAATAGGGCTTATTAAACCTAATGACGGAATTAAACCTAAAAGCCCACCCGAAGCAAAAATCCACTCGATCGACTAACTAAAGCACTCGATCGAGTGATATTCCTTGGCATTCCTCTCGATCGAGAACAATTCCTCTTTAATCACTCGATCCAGAACAGGTGGCTCTCGATCGAATAGAAGTAGTTCTCGATCGAGCACTTCTCAAATATGTAATTCCGCTTCGCGCACTGAACTTCAAACGGCTGCCATTTCTTCGTTACTTGGACAAATAAGGCGTGGTTGGTGGCGTTGGAAAGCTAAGAGGATAAGCTTTCACCTCCAACTGGAATCACCTTAATAACTGTTGTAGAACTCGAGATATGTCTCTTACAAGCAGGAACTAGCAAATTGAAGCACTCTCTTGGCTCGCCTAACTTCCTTACTCCAATGCGCATCTCAAAATAGCACTTTCCAAGCTCCGACTCAGCTCATCTCCTAAATGCATGCGTAGGGACATGTTTTAGGCTTGAATCTACTACTTTATGGTCCATTCCTGCAATTAAGACAAAATACACCAAAGTAGCATATTCGGGGCATTTCGTAGCAATAAACTACGATAATAACATAGAAATACGTGCATAAAAAGGCCTAAAAAGACTATATAAAATGCACGTATCAAATATTTTCCTCAGCTTACTTTTATCCTTCTTTTCTCTTTACACTCAATAATACCAATTAATAGTTCAACTCCTTATTCCTTCTAGCTAACTCTTTAGAAATCCAGTTACCCCTTCGTTGCTCCAAAACTCAAATTCCATTACTTTCTACCGACATCATCCCACTCTTTCTTACCATGGATCTTCTCTTATTATGCTATCACTCACACTTGCCACTAATCTATCCATAGAATCAACGTTTAATGTTCAAACAATTGCATCTCCCTTTTTACATCTCTAGAAATCATAATTCATTTAATACCGTTAATTACCCAAGGAAATCACACAATAGTTTCGTCTCTCGATAACACAAATTTCCAAACTCGGTCACTACCCCAAATCCACGTCGCGACATGTCCCATTAAGTTCGCTATATACCACTATTTCCAAACGACCTTTCATTACATATGTTCTTACTCAACACTATTTCTAACCATCTCCCTCCATAATTTATTATAAATCTCAGGTTGCTACTATCCACATCCTTTCATTCAATCTTTTCATTCTCACGTTCCTTAAACTTACATCATGCCTTGCCCACATTCACTTACATTTTCATTACTCAACATACAATCATGTCACTCATCTCGTCTCACACAACATGCTCTATGCCTCAATTAAGTCTTACTAATCCCAACACATATAAATCATGTCCTCCCCACCGAACTCATACTCATCATAGGTGCCACTCTTTACACCACAAAATTGGGTAACTTACGCGTCAAGACCAACATACATGTAAAACAATGCATAAAGAAGCAAAATAACGCCTTTGAATTAAACATAATATGCAACGAAGTCAAAAGATAAACATATGACCCAAAATAGGGGTCACTAGATCGAGTACAGGCCACTCGATCGAGTAAGGGACTTACTCGATCGAGTAGGTGAAGATCAGAAGCACATAAAACAAATCACCAGGGCTACTCGATCGAGTAGCTAAGGTACTCGATCGAGTGCCCCCTTACTCGATCGAGTACCAAGGATACTCGATCGAGTACCCCCAATTCTCAAGATCAGCCCGGTCAGAAAACAGCCATAACTCACTCATTTCTTGGTCGTTTTGGGCGTGTGACCTATTGTTAGCATCGTAAAAGGACAAGCTATCACCTCCCATTGGAAGCACATTAAAACCATTTACGCATCTCAAGTTATAACAGTTTAAAGACAACTTTGCTGTAATCAGACGACATAATTATTTGATTTTTACTTCCAAACAACTTAAACAACAACCAAGTTAAACGAAAACAACCCAATACTCATGAAACCAGTAGCCCCAATCACATATTATTATTTTCGAAAACAACGCAACAACATTCATCATGCACTACCCACATGCTTTTATTCTATAGCCTTTCGTAAGACAAATCATACTCATACATTACAAATCCTATTCCATGTTACTAACATAACAACACTATAAAATAACTTCCATTATATAACCTGCTTAATCCGGAACCATGTTATCATACCACGATGATTCATCTTTTTCCACTAATTCATCCATCATACCACATATTTACACACCATATACGTTCAACATATTCACCCAGCACATGTTCAATTCATACTCCTAACCTTCTGTACTTTTACTCAACACGACAACAACAACATGTATACTTACACATCGCTTTATATATATATATATATATATATAGACAAAACACTTTTCCTTACGTAATTATAACATGTCAAATTACATGTATCAATAATTATACTTTCATGCTTTACAATCAACCAACATACAATTCACGTCATTATCATCTTTCATCCATCAATTCATACAACATACTACTACATAAATACACACAGCACACAATAAGCACATAACGATCCCGACACATATCCCATGGTGACCGGTTCAAAATTGTAGGGTGAGTTCGCGACTTTAATTGACTCCCTAGATTCATTAGATTCATTGGTTACAGGTTTCAGGATCGTCGCTCTGATACCATTTGTAACACCCCATACTCCAAGTGCCTTACCAGGACCACTCAGGTATAAGGATGCTACCATCTCGGTTACCCGAGGCATGATAATCATATGACAATGAAGAAACATACTTTATTAAATAAGTTTAAGTGATTACATTACAAAACCAATCAGTAAGCAAAATACAATCGTTCTCAAACTATAAACCAACCGAAAGGAACTGTTCTAATAAACACAAATGAAGACTAAAGACTCGACATGTGATGACTCCATCCCCACTAGATCCCACGCGTATCCAAGATATACCGCTTGGCAACCGCTCACCACCCCGAATGGATCACCACGTTTTTAAAACATTTAAACGGGGTCGAGACTAATCACACAACTTATATATATATATCAACAAGAAGATACACGGACAACTTAACCGTCACACATACACACAACTACTCCAATCCCATCAATCTCAATCACCGATCGTCCACTTTGGACCCAGCCGCGATTGGGGACCGCAGCCGTTCCCACCTAAGCCCCGCTCATCATACCGCGATAACACATCCCCATTAATGTGCACATCCCCTTCCGTGGCGGGTTCCACGAAGGGCGAAACTAGGGCGTGAAGTCACTCCCGCAAGTGACTCCACTCAGCCGAGAACGCATCTCGAGAACCATAGACAACCAATCACAATCACAACATCAACAACCGTTTGAATCTATCAACAATGTACAATCACAATCACAGTAGTCACAATATAATCACTATATCAAACAATCAATCTCACACATCAACAATCATCCCATTATGGGACTAATACGAGTAGGGAATCCTACCGAAAGCATAATTATCGACGGTCTCTACAAATTTGTATCAAAAAGGCTCTTCTACAAAACCTCCTCCTATCATACAAACATACAAACACTACCGAATCACAATCTACACAAAAACCCCCAAATCCCTAAATTAGGGTTTAACCAAATCAAAGGAAATACAATAAAAAGGGTACATAGATCTTACCCTCGACGCAAGGAACTCAACGGTATGAACAACGACAAGAACTGACCGTCTGAACTCCGGGAATTGCTAAGAATGCGATTAAGAAGATGGACTTGTTTGCTTTCTCTCTTAAACAGGAATTTAGGTTTTTTAAAAGTGGTTTAGAATAATGACGACGAAGCTTAAATACCTTAATCGCATAATTAGCAAAACCCGAGAAAACTCCCCGTAAAACCGGACACTCGATCGAGTACCCAAGGTACTCGATCGAGTACCCCCCTACTCGATCGAGTGCGTAAGGTTACTTGATAGAGTACCCCTTACTCTATCGAGTACCTAAGGCTACTTGATAGAGTACCCCCTTACTCTATCGAGTACCTAAGGCTACTTGATAGAGTACCCCCTTACTCTATCGAGTACCTAAGGCTACTTGATAGAGTACCCTACAGGTCAGAAACTTTTCTAAGACGCAACTTACCCTTACTCGACAGAGTAAGGCCTACTCGATAGAGTACCCCAAGACTTATAAATACGGAGTATTACACGTGCACCTTTTCTAGGAAAAGGATTTCGAGCTACTGAGTTTTTGGGTTTAATACACACCGATGTATGTGGTCCAATGACTATCACTGCTAGAGGCAATTATGACTATTTCATTACTTTCACCGATGAAATGAGTAGATATTGATATATCTACTTAATGAGGTATAAAAGTGAATCTTTTGACAAGTTCAAAGAGTTTCAGAATGAAGTAGAAAACCAATTAACTAAGAAGATTAAAACATTACGATCAGATCGTGGTGGGGAATATTTAAGCAATGACTTTAGAGATCACCTTAAAGACTATGGTATTGTATCTCAGTTACTCCTCCTTGCACACCACAACTGAATGGTGTGGCTTAAATGAGGAATCAAACTTTATTAGATGTGGTCCGATCAATGATGAGTCAAACTGAGATACCTAAGTCATTTTGGGGGTTTGCCATTTTATCTGCTATACGCTCACTTAATCAAAGTCCCACTAAAGAAACTGACAATACTCCATATGAGATATGGAAACGGAAGGTCCCGAATTTGCGATACATGAAACTATGGGGTTGTGATGCTTATGTCAAGAGCAAGTCTGACGATAAGCTTGTACCTCGTTCTGACAAATGTATATTTGTTGGCTACCCTATGGAAAATTATGGATATTTCTTCTACAATAGTAACGAGAACAAAGTGTTTGTGGCTTTTAAAACTGTCTTTCTAGAAAAGGAGTTTATTTCTAGAAGACAGAGTGGGAGAAAATTTGAACTTGATGAAGTTCAAGAGCCACTAACTGATGTAACGGTACAGGAAGATGTTCCTTCTATGTCTGAATCGGTTATTGTTCCTTCTGAACTTTGGAGGTCAAAGAGGATTAGTCACCAGCCTGATAGATATCTTGGTGTTATTGATGCGTGTCTAATATATGATGTTTTTCACATCATGTTACACGCATTTCAGAGCTCAATTGAGTAGTTTATGCTACTATTCCCCTTGTTTCGTGTATTTCTTCCTTTTCGTGTGATTTTGTAGGAATGTGAAGAATTCGGTGGAAAATGGACCAAATCTGTCCCAGAGCGCTCAGCTTAGCATTTTACATGAAGGGAAATTTTGAGGAATGAACTTGGCGCGCATTTCAAGGCCTAAAGATAGCGGAAGCATGGGTGCGTACAAGTTGCAAAGCATAAACAAGCAAAGAAGCACTTCACGATATTGCAGCCTGTTTCAAATGGCAATATCCTCGAGTTCTAGAGCTGATAATCGAGTGATTCTAATTAGAGGTGAAAGCTTATCCTCTTAGCTTTCCAACGCCGTATAGAACGCCTTATTTAACCAAGTAACGAAGAAATAGCAGCTGTTTTAAGATCGGTGCGCGCTGTAGGAATTTGTCTGAATGCACTACTGTACAGCGCCTGTGGTCGATCGACTGGTCTTATTGGTCGATCGACCACCCCACGATCTGATGTGCGATTTAAAAGACGAGAGACCGAAGCCCAATTGTAATTAGGTTTAGGAATAGGTTACGTTATTTTCCTATATAACGTAACTTTACCTGCTGCTTGAGACATCTATCATTCATTAGCTTAGTTTAATCTAGTTTTTATACTACGTTACTTTAGGTTTCATTCACATTCAATTCATATTTTAGTTATCAATAAAGTTCTTATTGCGGATCTATTCATTCCTCTTTGATTTTCGGTAATTCTTGTTCCTTTACTTCAGTTTATTTACTTTCTTTATAGTTTAGAAATTGCTAGCTTAGAATCCCGGAACCCTAGATTTAGTTTATGCACTTTAATTATTCTAGTATTTCAATTATGAATTCTTATGCTTTAATTACCAATTTTATTGTTGTTATTATCATTAATATGTCTAGCTAAATCACCATTGCTAGGATGTAGGTGAGCTATTAGCGTAGATGGCATTAGAATAGGCTACCCTCGGATTAGGGCTTGGTCGACCGACTGGCTTATCTGGTCGGTCGACTGAGTCGGGTGGTCGGTCGACTGGGGTAGCTGGTCGATCGACCACCTTCGTGTCTGATTTGCTTCGTTTGACTCGTTAAGTGCAATATCTATCAATGAGACCTAGCGGAGACTTGTTAGATGTTTAGTTTTGACCAACCCGTAGATCGAAATATAGGGAAGGACTTAGATTAACGAATTAAGACGGCTAAATTGCTAGATCGAAAGATAATGTAATTTAGGCATTAGGATCACTAGTCAAGAACAAAAGTTAGTATTAGTGACACCTAGGGACTAATAGCATACACCGAGAGGGGCTATTAGTTGACTTGGACCGAGAGGACTTGTCATACCCATCACCCACGACTGTATTTCGAGACTTACCTAGACTTTTGTGCCATTGTAGCTATAGTGATCCGATCATCCTAGCTCCTTTCTATTATTTGTTTACATCATCTTATTATTTGCTTGTTTTTATTTGCTTATTTATTTCATTTGCATTTAGACTTAGACAAAATTAAAACCCCCTCAACTGTTACCCTTAGACTAAAATTAGAAGCAACTATTATCTCCCAACCTCCCTGCGGATCGACCCTTACTACCGCTTGCTAGTAGTATTTTGGAATTATAAATATTATTTTTGGTGCACACAATGACAGACATCAAATTTTGGCGCCGTTGCCGGGGAGGCAGCGCTAGTTTTAGTTGTTTTTTATTTTAGTCTGTGTTTCGCCTCAAGGGAAGATTGAGTACCTTGAGGCAGTTCTTACCATCTCCTCTAGTGTTGTTTTGTTAGGTCCTACAGTCCTATCTACAAGATTGTAAGGGTCCACCCATGTTCCATTCTCAGAAGCAGCAGGTGGAGTTCTGTGGGAGATGCGGCGGAATGGGACACATAGCTGATGCATGCAGGAGCCCTAATGAGAAGGTGTTTGCTTTTCATCAATTTAAGCTCGACAATGCGTTTAATTATGCTCCTACTTCACCGCATCAACCATAAGTGCCTCCTTATATAGCCCCACCACCATCCACTCCGTCACAACAAGAGTCGAATAATGAAGTTGCGGAGTTGACAAGTCTAGTGCAGCTGCTTATGGTGGAGGTACAGAAGAGTAATGCGACGAATGAGGTCTCAATCACAGAGCTGAAATCTCAAATTGCTACATTAGATAAGAATGCAGCTAAGATACCGAGTCAATTTCACTCTCTGAATCAGCGTATTGAGACCGTACATGCAATGACGCTGAGGAGCGGGGCTACTCTTGATGGACCCGAGAAAGCTGCTGAAAAAGGGAAGAAGAACAAGGGCGAGAAAAAGACGATCAGCAGTAATCACGGTCGATCGACCGCATCACCCAGTCGATCGACCACCCTTAATTCTTCAGCGACACTTTTTGATCCTTCTGACCATTCTGGAAAAAAGGAGAGTAGTCGATCGACCGACCCCACTGGTCGATCGATTGAGGAAGCAGCTGATGTCGAACCAATCCATCCTCCAATGCCAAATAACTTGAGAGACTTCTTGTTTCGGGGTACGACGGCTCCGAAATTATCGAGGCAAGATCCAAATGCTGATGGGTCAGTTCCGATTCCAAAGTATGACCCTACGATGGTTAATGGTTCATTTCTGAGACGGTGTGAAGAAGGTTCGAGCTACAATAAGGACAAAGTAGTGGATTTTCAGCCTAAGTCCACTGATGCCGGTATAAGAGACCTAGAAGAGAGGGCAAAGCTACTACTGACAGCCCCTTATCCAGAGAGACTAGTGCCAACCAAAGATAAGGTAACATTCGATAAATTCAAAGATTTAGTGCGTAGTCTTAATGTGCAAGTACCTTTCTTAGAGCTAGTTAATCAAATACCTGCATATATGAAGTTCATGAGACAGTTGCTAGCTAAGAAAAGGTCTTTGAATGCTGTAGAGTCTGTACAATTAACTGAGGAGTCTAGTTCATACTTAACTCACACTGCTGATCGTAAACTGTCTGACCCAGGTAGTTTCTCTATCCCTTGAAATATTGGTACCTTCTCAATTGAGAAGGCATTATGTGATTTAGGGGCTAGTGTCAGTGTTATGCCTTTGAGTCTGCCTAAGAAATTGGGTTTGACTAGATTTATCATTATCGATATGATCGTAAAATGGTCAACGCTCAGTTAGCGATTCAAAGAGGGGGTTCTAGAGAATGTGCCTATTCAAATTGAAAAGTTCCTTTTTCCTGTTGACTTTGTTGTTTTGGATATTCCTGAAGATGTCAACACCCCAATTATTTTGGGAAGACCGTTTCTGCACACTGCTGGTGCAATAATTGATGTAGGGGAAAGAACTTTGAGATTTAAGGTAGGAAAGCACTCCATATTGTTTGCCCAGTCTCATAAAAAGAGAGATCCTATGTGCCCCGTTACTTGCAATGTGATTTCTGAAAAGAAATCTTATATTGAGATTCCTACTTCCTTACCTGTACCTATTCCTGTTATGACACCTCCGCCCCAGATTGGGAGCAATATGGAGGACGATTCTTTTGTTTTGGATGTTGCAGGATCCGGTTTGGGGAAGAAAGAACCGCTGATCGCTCCAGCTGTGAAGGAGCCCATTGTTCAGAGAGGTGGTATGGGATGTCTGAGCTATGCAACTGACGAGGAGCCAGATGAGGAACCCAAGAAGAAGGAGCCAGTCAAAATTTTGGAGTCGGATCTTGAGTGTGAAGAGCTAGAAGATGATGGCCATGCTTGGGAAGATGCTAGAGATGATCCATTGAGTATCCCAGTCGGAGTAGAGTGGAGTCCAACCTCTGAGATGAGCACTGCGGAAGCTACTTCATGTAGACAGAAGCCTTGGTCGGAGATTTTCCGCAGTTTCCGTTGATCTATGCGTTTCTTAGACCCTTTTAAAGACTATTTTATTGCTTTTAGACTATTTATCGTTTTTCGTGTGCTCGAGACTTCGCATTTTAATTGGTTTGCTTAGGATTTCATAGACTTTAGACTTTTACTTTAGGTTTTGCGCAATTTTGGGCGCGCTACTATGTGTATTTGCAGGTTCATAGACCACATTAGCTCAATTTATTGAGCTAATTGAAGAAATCGTAAAGTTACGGTATTTCACGATCGATCGATCGCCGATGGTCGATCGATCGAGCGCTGATTCCCAGGAGCTTCGTTCTCGTCACTCGGTCGATCGATCGGGTAAGGTGGTCGATCGACCATTGCCCGCTGCTGTACCTGTTTTCGATCATTCCCCTGCTGTGTTTGGTCGATTTGCGGAATTGAGGGAGTCTTTTCTCCACTTTATTCTCCGATTTATTTCTGTTTTCTTCCGTTTCCTTATTTTGCACATAATTTTGCGTTTAATAAATTGTTTTATCGGAATTATGCGCGGTACTTTTGTTTCTTTTCAGGTACCTATGGTAGCACTGCTGGCTACCGAAACCTCCTAGCTCGCGCTGGTTTGGGGAGGTTTCCGTTCGCGCATGAAGTCTTGTGAGCTGCCGAAATCTTTTTCTCTTATGTCTTATTTAGTTGTAGTTCTTTAAATGCAAATTCCCATTTCCTTTTTTTCGCTTCTTATACATGATCTTGCACAATGGGGACATTGTGTGATTTGGTTTGGGGAAGGGTTTTGCATTGCATAGCATTCATTTGTTTTTGCATTCACGTTTAATTATTCTGTTTGCATTGTTATTTAATTTCTCAATATATACCAAAATACCATGAAAAAAAATTGAAAAATTTCAAAAAAATTCAAAAAATTGCACGTTTATTTTAGCATGTAGGTTGAGTCGGAACGGTAGTATTTCAATGATGACATTGCATTTGTTTTTGCCTAAGCCTTGCTAATTGACATGCTATTAGTAGAATCATATATGCACAGTCAACGAGTTTTCGTTAATTTGCTTGCTGGACTTTAGACTTGACTTAGATTTTTGGCAAACTACTTATGTATTCTGAGGT
Source organism: Silene latifolia (assembly GCF_048544455.1). NCBI lineage: Eukaryota > Viridiplantae > Streptophyta > Magnoliopsida > Caryophyllales > Caryophyllaceae > Silene > Silene latifolia. The sequence goes on along the minus strand of NW_027413661.1, from coordinate 2,226,292 downwards.
TTAGAGCTTATAACTGGTGTCATTCATGACCAGTTTATCTAGGATTGTGAGTAGTTACTCCTTATGAGACATGTTACATAAATTTGCACAAATATGAACTTAATCTGCTTAATACCTGTATGCATTCGGTTTGTGGTTTGTTGACACATGTGGAAGAGGTTTCCCTTTATTCAGTTTTTCCATAAGCTCCACACTGCCAAAAATAGCCTTTTATCCCTTTTACTACATCCTATATTCAGCATGCCTTTGTCAAGCTAGTAATATTAGTCTTTGGGAATGTTCTTATTATTTTTGGTTGCATATGCTCTTATTGAGATGTTGGTGAAATGGTGAAAGGGAAGGAAAGAAAAAAGAAAAAAAAAATAGAAAAAGAAAAAGAGGAAATGCGTGTTGTACTGTAGAAACCCGGTCGATCGACTGGCCATCTTGGTCGATCGACTGAAGCCCGAGAAAAGAGAAAACAAAATCACATGGTTGGAGTTTTGATTAGTTGGTGATTTTATTCCCATGCTTTATTATCATCATTTGGGGAATTACAATTATATTGGAGATTTTGAGATTAGTGCTAATCATTAGCACCGGATTTATTGTTGAATCTTGAACAAGAAGTTGGATGTTGTCATATGGTTTTGTTTAGGTACTAGCTTGATCACCTATACCTCCACACTCCCATAAATGTTTTGCCTCTTCTTACCCATACCTCACATATCCATATTTACCTCGGCATGTGTCATGGTCATTTGTTGGTTGGAATGCATATGTATGGTTGTAGAGATCATTTTCATATTAGACTGCAGGCATGTTCTTATAGGTCGTAGTTAGGTGAGAGTCTTTACAATTACTTCTTTCTATCTTTTACATATATTCACCTGTGCTTAAGTGTGATTTGAGCGACCCGTGAGAGTCCATATTGATAAGTCTATATAGTTGACGGTTCAGCTGTTTTTAACGACTACATAACTCCTTTGCATGATTCATATTGCTAATTTATTGTTAGTTGTTGCATTAAATTGGTTTAGGCTATTCGGTTTGCATTTTGCTCTGAGATTTAACCCGTTCCATTAGGTCCTAAGATCGAGCCTAGTTCTTGCTTGGGGACAAGCAAGGGTTTGGTTTGGGGAAGTTTGATGCGTGTTTATATACGATGTTTTGCACCTCATTTTACACGCATTTCAGAGCTCAATTGAGTAGTTTATGCTACTATTCCCCTTGTTTCGTGTATTTATTCCTTTTCGTGTGATTTTGTAGGAATGTGAAGAATTCGGTGGAAAATGGACAAAATCTTTCCCAGAGCGCTTAGCTTAGCATTTGACATGAAGGGAAAGTTTGAGGAATGAACTTGGCGCGCGTTTCAAGGTCTAAAGATAGCGGAAGCATGGGTGCGTACAAGTTGCAAAGCTTAAACAAGCAAAGAAGCACTTCACGATAATGCAGCCTATTTCAAATGGCAATATCTCAAGTTCTATAGTTGATAATCGAGTGATTCTAATTGGAGGTAAAATATTATCCTCTTAGCTTTCCAACGCCGTGTAGAACGACTGATTTGACCAAGTAACGAAGAAATGGCAGCAGTTTTAAGATCGGTGCGCGCTGTAGGAATTTGTCGGAATGCACTACTGTACAGCGCCTGTGGTCGATCGACTGGTCTTATTGGTCAATTCACCACCCCACGATCTGATGCGCGATTTAAAAGACGAGAGACCGAAGCCCAATTGTAATTAGGTTTAGGAATAGGTTACGTTATTTTCCTATATAACGTAACTTTACATGCTGCTTGAGACATCTATCATTCATTAGCTTAGTTTAATCTAGTTTTCATACTACGTTACTTTAGGTTTCATTCACATTCAATTCATATTTTAGTTATCAATAAAGTTCTTATTGTGGATTTATTCATTCCTCTTTGATTTTCGGTAATTCTTGTTCCTTTACTTCAGTTTATTTACTTTGTTTATAGTTTAGAAATTGCTAGCTTAGAATCCCGGAACCCTAGATTTAGTTTATGCACTTTAATTATTCTAGTATTTCAATTATGAATTCTTATGCTTTAATTACCAATTTTATTGTTGTTATTATCATTAATATGTCTAGCTAAATCACCATTGCTAGGATGTAGGCGAGCTATTAGCGTAGATGGCATTAGAATAGGCTACCCTCGGATTAGGGCTTGGTCGACCGACTGGCTTATCTGGTCGGTCGACTGAGTCGGGTGGTCGGTCGACTGGGGTAGCTGGTCGATCGACCACCTTCGTGTCTGATTTGCTTCGTTTGACTCGTTAAGTGCAATATCTATCAATGAGACCTAGCGGAGACTTGTTAGATGCTTAGTTTTGACCAACCCGTAGATCGAAAGATAGGGAAGGACTTAGATTAACGAATTAAGATGGCTAAATTGCTAGATCGAAAAATAATGTAATTTAGGCCTTAGGATCACTAGTCAAGAACGAAAGTTAGTATTAGTGACACCTAGGGACTAATAGCATAGACCGAGAGGGGCTATTAGTTGACTTGGACCGAGAGGACTTGTCATACCCATCACCCACGACTGTATTTCGAGATTTACCTAGACTTTTGTGCCATCGTAGCTATAGTGATCCGATCGTCCTAGCTCCTTTCTATTATTTGTTTACATCATCTTATTATTTGCTTGTTTTTATTTGCTTATTTATTTCATTTGCATTTAAACTTAGACAAAATTAAAACCCCCTCAACTGTTACCCTTAGACTAAAATTAGAAGCAACTATTATCGCCCTACCTCCCTGCGGATCGACCCTTACTACCGCTTGCTAGTAGTAGTTTGGAATTATAAATATTATTTTTGGTGCACACAACGACAGGCATCAGTTATCGAGGAAGATGGTGACTATGAGGTTTTACTTTTGGAAAGTGATGAACCTAAGACCTACAAAACAGCTATTACTAGTTGTGACTCTAAGCTATGGCTCGAGGCCATGCAATCCGAAATGAATACCATGTACGATAATCAAGTATGGGACCTAGTTGAATTACCTAAAGATGTTCGACCTCTTCATTGTAAGTGGATATTTATGATCAAAATCGGTATGGATGGACATAAGGATGTCTACAAAGCTAGATTGGTGGCAAAAGGTTTCACCCAAGTTAATGGTTTATATTATGATGAAACTTTTGCACCAATTGCTATGCTTAGATCTGTTTCGATAATGTTAGCGATTGTTTCATTTCATGATTATGAGATACGGAAAATGGATGTCAAGACCGCCTTTCTGAACGGGTTTCTGGAAGATTAAGTGTTTTTGACACAACCTGAAGGTTTTGTGGATCCTGAAAATCCTAACAAAGTATGCAAACTTAAGAGATCCATTTATAGTCTTAAGTAAGCGTCAAGGAGTTGGAATCATCGTTTTGATCATGTTATTAAACAGAATGGTTTTTCTCGAAGTGTTGAGGAACCATGTTTATACATGAAGTTTAGTGGGAGTAAAGTTCTTTTCCTACTTTTATATGTGGACGACATATTACTCATTGGGAAGGATGTAGATATTCTTGCTTCTGTCAAAAAGTGGTTAGGAAATCACTTTCAAATGAAAGATTTGGGAGAAGCTCAGCGCATCTTGGGTATTCGGATCTATAGAGATAGATCTAAAAGGATATTAGCTTTGAATCTAGAAGCCTATATTGATAAGATTCTTGACCGATTCAATATGAAAAAATCCAAGAGAGGTTTTCTACCTATAGGCAGTGGGATTACTTTGAGTAAGTCACAGTGTCCTACTTAGCCTAAGGATATTGAACGCATGAAATCGATTCCTTATGCTTCCGCTGTTGGATCGATCATTTATGATATGATGTGCTCTCATCCTAACGTCTCGTATGCTTTGAGTATGACGAGTCGTTTTCAAAAAATCCAGGTGAGAGTCACTGGATAGCTGTCAAGAATATTCTTAAGTACTTGAGAAGGACTAAGGATTCATTCTTGGTATTCGGAGGAGAATCTGAATTACGTATAAGAGGTTATACGGATGCTAGTTTCCAAAGGGATGATTTGAAATCCCAGGCTGGTTTTGTCGTTTTGATGAATGGAGGGGCGGTTTCTGGAGAAGTCTCAAGGAGTCGGTGACTGCTGATTTTACAACAGAAGCTGAGTACATTGTAGCCTCTGAAGCTGCGAAGGAAGCTGTTTGAATTAGGCAATTTTTAGAGGGACTGAAAGTATAGTTCCGACCGCCGAGGATCCTATCACTTTATATTGTGATAACAGTAGGGCAATTTTTCAAGCAAAAGAGCCCAAGTCTAGTAACAAGTCTAGACACATACTTCGAAAATTTCATGTAATTAGAGATTTAATTGAAAGGAAGGAAATTACAGTCTGTAAGGTTGGGACAGCTGACAATATCAGTGATCCTTTAACCAAGTCATTGTCTCAAGCTAAACATGATAGTCATGTAGTTTCTATGGGTTTGAGACGAATGCCAGAACTTTTGTAAATTATACGTTATGTAATAATTAAGATATTGTATTTATTATTTTTAATATGATAATTACATTTATCGTTGTATTCAGTTTTTATATCTAAATTTAAATACTTTGTTTTGTCCAAATAGGTTATAGTGACAACGCCGAACCCTATTAAAGTGAACTGGATTAACATTATATTTTTGTCTCTAGTTACTTAATGAGGTGACGTTTCGGAGTGACTAGATTGTAAGGCGATAGATGACAAGTTCGACTGTCATATGGCCATAGAGATGGATGTTTGATTACATAGGCAGATTGTGAGACGATTTCTTGGATAGTGACTGTTTATAGAGTCCTTTTGTTCCTAGGTCGTAGCTAGAATTTCTATTTATTCCTTTGAGTCAATTCTTTAGACTGGCGACAATTTGTCTGAGTTGGTGAGGTTTTCCGGTGGCTTAGGTTTTTGTTCTAGGTCGTGCCGTAAAAGGAGGCCGATGAGCATTTACTGGGTCATTGTGATCTGTATCGAACGAAGAAAATAGGTCAACGGGATTGTCCATTTATGTCATATTTTATCTCAAGGCCACTCGAGAAGAGGTGACTGGAAATGTGTGGTCACGCTCGGATGAGATCTATAGTAGATTATCCAGTCAGACAGTCATTCTCCGGATCGAGGAAACCACTTTATGATATGATCACGTGCAAGAATGACCTGAAAGTGTGGACGTGGGCCCACGGGGTTCGCTTGGGAAAAACAAGCCTTTGCATTTGTAGAGTCGCCACCAATTTATTGTAGAAAACTGGAAACCGTACGAATACTTCATGCCATGTCAAGACACAAAGTAGTGACATGAACACCAAGAATTCGTTACCCTTAGCATTCTATGTCTAGAATGACTCTCGTGGATGCCAATGAACACGGATGTTCACAAAGATCTGGAGTAAGGGGTGAGGGTACGTATTAGGAAGCTCTTTTGATCGAACACCTAATCCTGGCCGCCTCGATAGAGGCCTCTACTAATGATTAGGGAAAATCGTCTATACTCGGTATGTTGAAGGTTATATGCATGCAATGCAACATCCATTAGATTAATCCTAGCATGTGAAGAATTAACTAATTTGGTGGACACGTAATTCAACACGCAATAATGTCGAGGTAGAAATTTAGGTTAATTGCATGTGAGAGCATACAAACAATAATAAAGAAATACTATAAAAATACGACAATTGAAAAATTACAATAATTACATTAGTTTGGTTGATTGATTTATGTCGAAAATACATTTAAAGCGGATAATTTGAGAAAAGAAAAGAGAAAATATAAATTAACGAACAGATGATTAGGGGATAATATGAGTAATAGTTCATTAATACGTAGCTAATAAACTAGGTCAAAGCAACAACGGAAGTTCAGGGGCAGAATTCAACCCAGAACAGGCATGATGGTATATATGGAAATACCCATAAATAAATAAAAAAGATGGAAATAGAAGCAAAGGAAGAGAAAAGAGAAAGGCACATAACAATTACCTGCCAGCGTCGAGATAGAGGAGCCGAGAACACGATAAATAACCTGTCCATACTGAGCTCTTCATCTCATGCTTTCATGGAATCCGATCAGTCACCAAAAGAAAAAGTGATAAGTTCAAATCAATAACGGAAATGAAAGATGGGTTGCAGTCCATACACTATAAGGCTAAGAAAAGATCATTGAAATCTGACACTACAAAATAGCCAAGCTATTATGAAGTAGTATTTGTGATACAAGAACAGAGCAACTCAAAAGGAAGGTGTAAGTTTGCTGCTAAATGAAAATGGAAGATAGTGAAGGAGGGTCTTAGCTATACATAGACATATGATGACATGCAATTTACCCTTACCTATTGCTTAAGGAAAGTTTTTGCCGCTTCTACCTTTGAAGATAGTGATATAGTTTTTTTAATAGGTGTTAAAGTGGGCGATATAGGTGAGTTTGGAGTGTTAAATTGGTGGAATTGAATCGCTAATTATCTTTGTATTGTGATGTTGGAGGATTGTCTTGTGTTGGATAAAATACGGGTTTAGTGCGTGATTTCATGGACCATATGGTGTGTTGGAGTTTGATGGATTGAACAAGAGAAATTAAAATGAAGCTTGTGTGATTAGCCCGAAGAAGAAGCCCAAGAAGCGTGTATGGAGGATTGGGCGAGCGTTTGGTGAGCCATGGGAGAGCATGCAATTATCAGATTCACGGAAGTATGGCGGGCGAGTAGCCCACCCCTTGGGCGAGCCGCGGGCGAGCCGCCTGACACTGGGCTAGCCGCCCAGTACTGAAGACGGGCGGATCTTTAATCTCGTGTTTTGTTATATGTTTGAATAAAAAGGACTTATTTATTTTACTTAGTTTTCCTATCTTGTATCTTGGTTATTATCATTAGAAGAAGAACCCTAATTAATTTTTAGCAAGAAAGACATGAGCAACTAATCCTACCATCTCGGATTAAGATTTGAAGCAATTGATTTATTGAAATTGTGAGACTATTATTCATCTTTCTCTTTTCTGTTGAGTATTGTTAATTCTTTGTCTCAAATTTATGATTGTTGAATGTTTAGATTAAAGTAGCTAATTAATCTTCACAATTGTCAATCTATTGTTATTCTAGTGAATGAATCCGTAATTGTTCAACCTCTCTAGATAAAGTAACAATCTTTACCCTATGTATTGGATGCGTTTCATCATATCTAGGTTAAAGAGAGAATTAACTTGTGATTCAAACTAATAATCGCTTGTTTTATTGGTCGTCACTGATACGTGCATTTTATATAGTCTTTTTCGCCTATTTATGCACGTATTTCTATGTACTTTTGTACTGTTTTATATTGCATTATGCCCCGAAATGGCTACTTTGGTTCGTTTTGTCTGTTTTGTAGGAATGAACCTGAAAGTAGTGGAATCGTATACTTTTCGTCCTATTTTGCATGCATTTTGAGGAAACGGGATTTTCAGAGCGAGATACTGCATTGGGATGCGTGAAGGAATGGTCCACGAAGCAGTCGGCTACGGGTTTGGAGCTGTTTTGGAGGAAGAACACTCGATCGAAGGATTTTCTTGGTCGATCGAGTGGATTCACGTGCTGAGGAGGTCGATCGAGTACTTTCATGTGCTCGCTCGAAATGCTGGAATTCAAGGTTACTCGATCGAGTGATATTTCTGTTGGAATAAGTGTCCTCCGACAATAATGCGATCACAACTGTTGATCATAATGATCACATGTTTAAGTCTCATTTTAATGAATACAATTGGGAAGTATTTTTACTGTCAAGTGGTCAACATATATCGGTAATGATTGGCTGACTAGAGTTTGACATTACTGTCGTGCGACGGTGGTGATTAGTTGATCCCCTAGGTCATACCTAAAGGATATTACTCTTAATTGATCATTTAATTAATCGTATAACGTTACGAGTTAATTAAATTACTTGAAAAAATTGACGGACGATTTTGGAAGTTAAATTTACGTATTTCATTATAACCTGATTAAATGAGATACGGTCTGAGTAATCGAATTGTTTCATTACTCAGATGAAATTATTGTTTAAGGAAACAATTGAAATTGAATGAATTATTATAAATACAAGTTATTGTAATTTATAATTGGTAAATTATTTTGGTACAAGTAATTATGAATTACTAAGTCGATTTTTGTATATGATGTATTTTTATTAATACGTTGATTTTTAATATGTTAAAAATACATAACAAATTTATGTAACATATGACATGTGACATATTGACAATTGACAAAAAATAAAATGGAATCCATTTTATCTCAATTTGACCGAAATATTGGGAGGAATTAACATATATATTATGTTGATTAAAGTAAATGGAAAGCATAATGATGTAAACCTATTGCTAGCCATGCACACCTACACATTCTTGTAAAGAACAAATTGTGCATGCATTGGCCACACTTCCCCCACCCTACCCGGTTTTAGGACAAAAGAGGAGCCAAGGGTTTTCTGTAAATCTCTCCAATATACACTACATGACATCTAGTGTAAATTCATTCATTCTAACAACACACAAATATTTTTAGTGAGATAAAAATATTCACTTCCTCTTTCTTTCTCCTCTTGACCGAAAATTAGAGAGGACCAAATAATTTTGGGTCATTTTATTTAAAAGATGAATGTTATTCTAGTATCAATAATATTAATTTTATTAAGGGTATATCTTGGGTATCATTCCTTGGGAGGGATTCTACATTTGAGTCCTTGTTCATCCATTGAGGAAAGCACAAGAACAAAAGAGAAGGAGATCTCTTTTGTGCCCATATGAACCGAAATTCCAATGTAAGGATGAATGTTTCTTCTTTATTTTGTTAAATAGTTTGCATGCATAAGATCATTTGTTAATTTTATGACAAATTAAAATGGAACATATATGAATATGTTAGTATATAGATCTACTTTTCCTTCAATCGGTATCAAGAGCCATGGTTGTTTGCATGCAAATCGGTTAAAAGTTTTTCCGAGTTATAAAGATTAACATATAAAACTTGTATAATTTGTGTTATTATGAGATATCACGAAATTAATTTATGCATGTTAAATTTCTGGTCCTAAAATGTTTTTAGGATATTTTGGTTAATTTATGGATTTTTATTGTTCATATTATACAATAATGACATTAAAAATATGATTTTATGAATAAAATGTCATTTTCGGACTAAAAATAGCTATACTTCGAATTTTCCAGTGATTTGTGGATATGTTGTCACATATATTATTTTGAGATAACCTGTAAATTTTCATAATTTTTGGACTTCTTATGCTCGAAAAATGGATTTTTCATTATTAAATTCGGATTTAGGTGAAAAATAGGTTAATATGAGATAAATTTCGAATCTGATCATAGAACTTTAGTATGATGTCACATGCAATTTTACAAGATGTGTGTAAAATAATGGGCTATAGTGAAGTCTTTTTGCATGATTTATGGATTTTTGAAGAAAAATAGCATGAATAGTGACTTTATTAGTGAAATATTAATAAAACATACTCTATGACTAAAGAAAAACATCATATGTTGCATTTTATTATCTTTTTCAGATCTAAAATTGAAAAGTTAATGAATATAATTTTTCTCATGTTTTTATGATTATTTTGTTAAAAACCGATAAACCGCAACATTGTTTTTCCGGAAAAATTTCGAAATTTTTAACTTAATTTGTTGAACATTATGAGTGTCATGGTATTTTTCCAGAATGTTCATGAGTTTAAATTTCAAATTTTGAATTTATTTGAAATTTTGTGATTTATTTGAAGTTTATAGCTTATTTTTGTAATTTTTGGTCCATTAATGAACAATTTTTAGAAATATGAGTTAATTATGGTCAAATAATTAGTGAAGACTAAATTTTGAGTCCTAAGAGGTTAGGGTAATTAACTTATGCATAAATATGAATTTATGTAAATTTTTTGTGATTTTAAAATGTTGAATCACGCAAATCCGTAAAAACCGAGTAATATACGATATTGGCTAATTAAAGGCGATTTAGCAAAAAATTGGGCATGTTCATACATATTATAATGCTGCATTTTCTTTATGATTGTCATAATTTAAGTTATGTAATTTTTTGAATTATGTAATTTTACTTAGTATGCCCTTAGTTTTAATTGGTATTTCCCGAAATGTATGGGAATATCGATTCGGTTGTAATTTATTGTGATCTCGTATCACCGTTTTGTAATTTAATAGATTTATTTTATTTTAGTTACAAATGTATAATAGGAAATTATGTAATTTGCTATGTAATTTAATTTATCTCGGAGTTCCCCAAGACGGATTTCTTCAAGATGGCGATACATAAAGACGGTGTTACCTCGAGATGCGTGCCACAACCGAAGTTCAAAGGACCAATGGAGTTGGTTTCCGAATATGTAATAGTTAAATAGTTTTTCTATTTTAGGAAGGCCATACTAGGATTTATTTTATGTTTGCATTTTATTTATATGTCGCATGCATCGCTAAATCGCCATAACTAAAACATGCATCTTCTTTCATCGAGTTTATCGACCGTGTCAATTAAAATTATCGTAGTTCACCGCTTTAGTTCACTTAAAACGTGATAGATAATAAATTGACATGACCTCTCGCTAAAACAATCAATTGAGACATAGCCTTACCAAATAGTAGAAACCATGAAAACCTATTTCGCGAGGGAGTGCACTCGGCCCTACCGGGGTACAAACCTTGTTACGTAGGGAAAGTGGGTGATAAATGTCTATACACCGAGTTCATATTTATGAGGGTTTCATCGGCCATACCGTGCCTAAATTGATGTGGATTTGGATCATGGACACATTTATTCGAAATTTGGATTGAACTCAACAAAAGTTTTTGATAAGGGTTTCATCGGCCATACCGTGCCCTTGTCAGATGTGTTTTGGGCTAAAGATAATTATTAGAGTAATTTTATCGACCAAGAGTTCTAAAAGTAGAATCGATTAAAACGTTAATCCACCGAGTTATATTGATAAGGGTTTCATCGGCCATACCGTGCCCAAGTTAATATGAATTTGGATCTTGGAATCATTTATAATAGTTGGGTAGAGGTCACTATTTAAATGTTCATATCTTGTCAATCTTTTTACAAGTATGATTTAAAAAGACAAATGTTAATATTTCCTTTTCCTCCATACTTGTAGTTCATTACAATGAATCCATCAAATGCTACCGCACCGATAACTATTGAGTCTTACCACAATGTTTTTGACGACGTTTGCTCCAACAATGATTTCGACACTACTAGAGAACTTCATTTTGGGATAGGTTCGGATGGAAACCTTAACTTCATCACTTCTTCTAAACCACCTACTACTACTAGACCTCGTGTGAGCCCGTCTCAGGAAGACTACCTCATACAATCTATAGGGTCTTTGTCTCTAGAAGATAAAGATGCCAAAACTAGTGGGAGCTCAAGCAATCAAGTTCTTGCTTCAAAGGGCAAAAAGTTCAAGAAGAAGGGAAAGAAAATCAGAAACTTCAAGCAAGTTAATGATGAGTGCCATTATTGCTATGGCATGGGACATTGGCTTAGGAATTGTCCCGTATATTTGCGAAATATAAGGGAAGGAATCATCGTTCCAAAAGGTAAAATTCCTAAAGAAATTTATGTTATTGATATAAATTATACTTCCACTACGACATGGGTACTAGATACCGGTTGTGGTTCTCACAACTTTGTAACCATTTACGGGGTTTAAGAGACGTGAAGAGGCTTAGCAAGGGAGATGTGGATCTACGCCTTGGAAATGGAGCTCGAGTAGCGGCCGAATCCAAAGGAACTTATGTTTTAGCTTTGCCTAATGGATTTGAGTTGTATTTACATAATTGTTTTTATGTGCCTACACTCTCTAAAAACATTATTTCAATCGCTATGCTAGACATAGACGGTTTTTGTTTTGTCATTAAGAACAATCGTTGTACTATTTCTAGGAACGACTTGGTTATAGGCCAAGCTTCCTCTATCAATGGCATTTACATTTTAGAGACCTCAAATCCGACTAATGATATCTATAACATTCAATCAAAGAAACTCAAATCAAGTGACCCAAGTGAAGCGTTCATTTGGCATTGTCGATTAGGTCACATAAACGAGAATCGCATCAAAAGATTAATTTCGACTAATGTGATTACACCATTTGATTATCAATCATATGGTACATGCGAATATTGCCTACTTGCAAAATGACTCGTAATCCTTTTAGTGGTAAAGGGACACGAGCTAGTGAGCTATTGGGACTCATACACACCGATGTGTGTGGACCAATGAGTATCACCGCTCGTGGTAATTATGACTACTTTATAACCTTCACCGACGACTTAAGTAGACATGGGTATGTCTATTTAATGAAACATAAGAGTGAAGCGTTTGAGAAATTCAAGGAATTTCAAAACAGAGTAGAGAACCAATTGGACAAAAAGATAAAAGCACTACGTTCCGATCGTGGTGGGGAATATCTTAGCCTTGAATTCGATTCACACTTGAAAGATTGTGGTATTATATCACAACTTTCTCCACCTGGAACACCACAACTAAATGGTGTTGCCGAAAGGAGAAATCGAACCCTACTAGATATGGTTCGATCCATGATGAGTCAAACCGAGTTACCAAACTCGTTTTGGGGATTTGCGATTCAAACCGCAATTAGATCTTTGAACAATAGTCCCACTAAATCCACCGAGAAGACTCCATATGAGATGTGGACGGGAAAGGTTCCCAATATATCCTATATGAGGATTTGGGGATGTGATGCTTACGCAAAACTAAGAATGACAACAAGTTTGCCCCAAGATCCGAAAAATTCACCTTTGTAGGTTACCCCTCGGATTCTCGAAGATACTACTTCTACAAACCTCAAGAAAACAAAGTGTTTGTGTCTTGCGAGGCTGTCTTCTTAGAAAGTCAATTCATTTCTAAGAGACAGAGTGGGAGAAATTTTGAACTTGAAGAAGTTCAAGAGCCACAAACCGAGAAAGAGACGCAAGAAGATGTTCCTTCGTCGTCTAACGCGGTTGTACCTCCTCCACTAAGAAGAACGGGTCGAGTAATTCGCCATCCCGATCGATATGTGGGACTTATCGAGGAAGATGGAATACTTGATGTGTTGCTTATAGAAAGTGACGAGCCCGCAACCTACAAAACCGCAATCTCTAGTCCTAGTTCCTCCTTATGGCTTGAAGCCATGAAGTCCGAAATGGATTCTATGCATGAAAACCAAGTTTGGGACTTGGTAGATTTGCCTAAAGGGGCAAGACCCCTTCAATGCAAATGGATATTCAAAGTCAAAAATGGCATAGAAGGACATGACGATGTCTACAAAGCTAGGCTAGTGGCAAAAGGATTTACTCAAGTCCAAGGTCTCCATTATGATGAGACCTTCGCCCCCGTAGCCATGCTAAGATCCATACGGATTTTGTTAGCGATTGCCGCATTTCATGATTATGAAATATGGCAAATGGATGTCAAAACCGCTTTTCTAAATGGGCATTTAGAAGAGGAGGTGTACATGATACAACCCGAAGGTTTTGTTGATTCTAAAAATCCTAACAAAGTGTGCAAGCTTAAGAGATCCATTTATGGTCTTAAGCAAGCATCAAGAAGTTGGAATCATCGATTTAATCATGTTATAAAGGAAAATGGTTTCACTCGAAGTGTTGAGGAACCATGTTTATACATGAAATTTAGTGGGAGCAATGTTGTGTTCCTAATCTTGTATGTCGATGACATACTACTCATTGGAAATGATATTCCAATGTTGTCTTTCGTTAAGAAGTGGTTAGGTAACCACTTCCAAATGAAGGATTTAGGAGAGGCACAACGCATATTAGGTATCCGGATCCATAGAGATAGATCCAAGAGGATATTGGCACTAAGTCAAGAGTCTTATGTTGATAAGATTCTTCGACGGTTCAAAGATGGACAAATCCAAAAGGGGTTTGGTACCTATGGTAACCGGGACAATATTGAGCAAGACTCAATCTCCCTCCGAACCCCATGATGTTGAACTCATGAAGACGATCCCTTATGCTTCCGCCGTTGGATCAATCATGTACGCCATGATATGCACACGTCCTGATGTCTCGTATGCCTTGAGCATGACGAGTAGATATCAAGGAAATCCAGGTGAGAGTCACTGGATTGCTGTCAAGAACATCCTTAAGTACTTGAGAAGAACTAAGGATTCTATCTTAGTGTTTGGAGTAGACGCCGAACTTCGTGTTAATGGTTACACGGACTCAAGCTTCCAAACAGATAGAGATGACATGAAATCACAAGCTGGTTTTGTTTTCATGCTCAATGGTGGAGCCGTTAGCTGAGAAGCTTCAAGGAAGTCAGAATCGCAGATTCAACAACGGAGGTTGAGTACATTACAAAGATCGAAGCGCCAAGGAAGTGTGTGGATCGTGCAATTCACGGAAGGTCTAAGAGTAGTACCTACCGCCAATGATCCCATCACTCTCTATTGTGATAATAGTGGGACAATCTTCCAAGCTAAGGAGCCAAAGTCTAGTAATAGATCTAGACATGTACTTAGAAAATATCATGTAATAAGAGATTTCATTGAGAGAAAGGAAATTGCGATTTGTAAGGTTGGGACGGATGACAACATAGCCGATCCGCTCACCAAGCCTTTATCGCAGGCTAAGCATGATGGACATGTTGCGTCCATGGGACTTAAACGTGTACCAAGTTTTTGTTAGATTTTGAAATGAAATAAAAGTGTTGTTTTTGTTCATGTTCACAATCACATTTGTCTTTTATCTTTAATTTATACATTGTTACATCCAAACGGGTTGTAAGTGACAATTGAACCACGTTAAAGTGAACACGGATTAACATAGTATTTGCCCATAGTCACTTGTATGAGGTGACGTCTCGAAGTGACTAGAGTGTGATGCGATTGATGGCAAGTTCAAGTGCCATAGAGGCATGTGAGATGACTAGTCGATCACATAGGCAGACTGTTAAGAACATTTTGCCGGGCCTAATGACCGCTTATAGAGTTCTGGCAAATTTATATAGCCTGGTCGTGGCGAGAGCTGCTATAGTATTCAATTGAGTCGATTCTTTTGACTAAAGACTATTCGCCTAAGATGGCACAGTTTCAGATTAACTTTGATTTGTGTTACTACGACCTTCGTAAATGGGGTCAAATGGGCATATTTTGGGTTATGATGGCTGTGGCTAGTTGAAGAGAATGAGTGCGATAGGAATTGTCCACCCCTAGTCAGGGTTATAACAATATCTCAGGGCCACTCGAGGAGTAATGAACTGGAAATGCGTGGCCACGCTCGGAAGGTATCTGTGATAGATAAATCCGGTCAATCAGTTATTCTCCAGATCGAGGAAACCACTCTCGATATGATCACTTGCAAGTACGACCTGAAAGACACCTTGCATTGAGTGGGAGATAGTAATAGGACAAGAGAATTGGTGACGCACACTTGTCGAGGACAAGTGGGAGATTGTTGGAATATGTGTCCTCTGACAATAATGCGATCACAACTGTTGATCATGACGGGCGGATCTTTAATCTCGTGTTTTGTTATATGTTTGAATAAAAAGGACTTATTTATTTTACTTAGTTTTCCTATCTTGTATCTTGGTTATTATCATTAGAAGAAGAACCCTAATTAATTTTTAGCAAGAAAGACATGAGCAACTAATCCTACCATCTCGGATTAAGATTCGAAGCAATTGATTTATTGAAATTGTGAGACTATTATTCATCTTTCTCTTTTCTGTTGAGTATTGTTAATTCTTTGTCTCAAATTTATGATTGTTGAATGTTTAGATTAAAGTAGCTAATTAATCTTCACAATTGTCAATCTATTGTTATTCTAGTGAATGAATCCGTAATTGTTCAACCTCTCTAGATAAAGTAACAATCTTTACCCTATGTATTGGATGCGTTTCATCATATCTAGGTTAAAGAGAGAATTAACTTGTGATTCAAACTAATAATCGCGTGTTTTATTGGTCATCACTGATACGTGGATTTTATATAGTCTTTTTAGCCTATTTATGCACGTATTTCTATGTACTTTTGTACTGTTTTATATTGCATTGTGCCCCGAAATGGCTACTTTGGTTCGTTTTGTCTGTTTTGTAGGAATGAACCTGAAAGTAGTGGAATCGTATACTTTTAATCCTATTTTGCATGCATTTTGAGGAGACGGGATTTTCAGAGCGAGATACTACATTGGGATGCGTGAAGGAATGGTCCACGAAGCAGTCGGCTACGGGTTTGGAGCTGTTTTGGAGGAAGAACACTCGATCGAAGGCTTTTCTTGGTCGATCGAGTGGATTCACGTGCTGAGGAGGTCGATCGAGTACTTTCATGTGCTCGCTCGAAATGCTGGAATTCAAGGTTACTCGATCGAGTGATATTTCTGTTGGAATAAGTGTCCTCCGACAATAATGCGATCACAACTGTTGATCATAATGATCACATGTTTAAGTCTCATTTTAAAGAATACAATTGGGAAGTATTTTTACCACAAATCGGTCAACATATATCGGTAATGATTGGCTGACTAGAGTTTGACATTACTGTCGTGCGACGGTGGTGATCAGTTGATCCCCTAGGTCATACCTAAAGGATATTACTCTTAATTGATCATTTAATTAATCGTATAACGTTATGAGTTAATAAAATTACTTGAAAAAATTGACGGACTATTTTGGAAGTTAAATTTACGTATTTCATTATAACCTGATTAAATGAGATACGGTCTGAGTAATCGAATTGTTTCATTACTCAGATGAAATTATTGTTTAAGGAAACAATTGAAATTGAATGAATTATTATAAATACAAGTTATTGTAATTTATAATTGGTAAATTATTTTGGTACAAGTAATTATGAATTACTAAGTCGATTTTTGTATATGACGTATTTTTATTAATACGTTGATTTTTAATATGTTAAAAATACATAACAAATTTATGTAACATATGACATGTGACATATTGACAATTGACAAAAAATAAAATGGAATCCATTTTATCTCAATTTGACCGAAATATTGGGAGGAATTAACATATATATTATGTTGATTAAAATTAATGGAAAGCATAATGATGTAAACCTATTGCTAGCCATGCACACCTACACATTCTTGTAAAGAACAAATTGTGCATGCATTGGCCACACTTCCCCCACCCTACCCGGTTTTTGGACAAAAGAGGAGCCAAGGGTTTTCTCTAAATCTCTCCAATATACACTACATGACATCTAGTGTAAATTCATTCATTCTAACAACACACAAATATTTTTAGTGAGATAAAAATATTCACTTCCTCTTTCTTTCTCCTCTTGACCGAAAATTAGAGAGGACCAAATAATTTTGGGTCATTTTATTTAAAAGATTAATGTTATTCTAGTATCAATAATATTAATTTTATTAAGGGTATATCTTGGGTATCATTCCTTGGGAGGGATTCTACATTTGAGTCCTTGTTCATCCATTGAGGAAGGCACAAGAACAAAAGAGAAGGAGATCTCTTTTGTGCCCATATGAACCGAAATTCCAATGTAAAGATGAATGTTTCTTCTTTATTTTGTTAAATAGTTTGCATGCATAAGATCATTTGTTAATTTTATGACAAATTAAAATGGAACATATATGAATATGTTAGTATATAGATCTACTTATCCTTCAATTTCTACTCGATCGAATGATTTACTTGCTGAAGTCCTCGATCGAGCTGTTTCAAACTGCTCGATCGAGTGGATTAGTGTTTCACGGGGCTTAATTAATCTGTGATGGCTTATTTTTAGTTATGCACTTCGCTAGTTTTCTATTTAAACACTTAGTAATTAGGTCATTATCATCTCTTATCTATCTTTCACTGCTAAACACTCTTAATTACACTGCTTTCTCTTTTCCCTAAACTCTTCACTGTAACTTTACTTGGGGATTATTCTTGCTCGGATCTTGTGTACTTTACGCCGGAATTCTTGCTATTGTAATTCCTTTCTCTCCTTTAATCTTAATCTTTCTTTTGTTTGCTTCAAATCTCTGGTTTTCTTGTCATTAATTTCTGCCCTAGTTTCATTTATGCGATTTTATTATAATTTCAATATGTTCATTGTTAGTTATTCCATTATTATTAATCTTGACAATATTGATAGTATGAGTACCTAATTTCTTTAATGTTGGAACTAGGGGATCTATGGTAGAATTGTGACGATGTAGCGAATAGGCTAGATGACTTATTTGTGAGACCCTGTACCCATGGCAATTTAATTGTATTTATCGACTTAGTTGAGTGCATGCTTCTAAGTTACCCTTTAATCTGGTTAAATTTATTCCTGGATCGGAAGATTGGACTAAATAGACCTGCTATTAACAGTAGACTAACCTGACGAGGACGGAAGTTAAGTTAGTGGAAATCTAGGATAGAAAGTGGATCGGATGGACCTTTAAACATCCGTCGCACAATGAGTTATCTTGGCTATTTGCAGTTGAGTCATTAGACTATCGTAGTGAACCGAAATCCCGACATGTTCCCTCTTTATTGATCATCTTATTCTTGTTTTCTGCCTTTTTACTGCTCTTATTTCTTTCTCTTTCCCTTAGCCTTTATTAGATTAGAAAACAAAATTTACAACCCCCATTTGTGACCAAATAGACGAACCTTTTACAGATATCTTGCCTCCCTGTGGAGATCGACTCGACTTCCCTAGCTATATAGTTAGTTTAGTTGGTTATTTTTGATAGGTATACGACTGCCCTGTCAAATTTTGGCGCCGTTGCCGGGGAGGCAATAGCCCTATCTGTTTTTGTTTTGTTTATTTTATCCGTCTCATAGAATTTTTATTCCTTGAGACAGTTCTCATTTATCTCTTTCAGTGCTGTGTATGGCCAGGTCAAACAGGTCGGAGTTAGTTTCAGCTGACCCTGAGCCAGAGAGACTCCTTAGGCATAGACTCCGTCTGCAAAGAGAATCACGAAAGGAAGACTTGAGTACTTTCGAACCCGAGCTTCAGCATTTTCTATATGTAGAAGATCAATCTTTAGAAGAAGATACTCTCAGTTCTGTAAACCAACCAGTAAAGATGCCGAATATTGCGAGTCATTCGGGGCCTAAAGCATCTTCTATTCCCAAGGGTTTCATTCTCTAGACTGAGGATGGGAATACATTTGACATCCGTCCATCTTATATCAATCTGGTGGAGAGAAATCTCTATAGAGGTGTGGCAGGTGAAGACCCGAGGAAGCACATGGAGGTCTTTACGGATTATTGCTCTACTATCCCTGCCACAAAGGGGGTAACTCAAGACAAGATTAAGGAGGTGTTGTTTCCTTTTTTCTTTGACTGACTCAGCCAGGGAGTGGCTGACCGACTTGGACCGCACGGCCGCCGGGATCACGAACTGGGAAACTCTCGCGCTTGCTTTTTATAAGAGATATTTTCCTCCGTAGCGCACCAATCAGCTGAGGGGAAAGATAACCAGTTTCAAGCAGGTACCTAACGAGACATTTTATGAAGCCTGGTGCCGGTTCAAGAAATTAGTGAGGTCTCTTCCTCATCACGGGTTTGAACCATGGTTTTTATGTAACCAATTCTATAATGGGTTATATGACGACCATAGAGCTATTCTGGATGCCTCATCCAATGGAAGATTTCAGAAAAACATTGAGGATGATAAGGGATGGGGCATTATTGAGGAGATGGCGACCCATTGTGCTGAATTTGGGAACCCAAGGGACGGTATTAGAACAGTCCATTCAGTCGATAAGGAAGTTGTGGCTCAGCTGGAAGCCATGAATGCCCGTTTTAATAGATTGGAGCTGCAATCTGCTGGGGAGCCTCAGACGGTTCATTTGCTTACTAGATAGGACACCGTCACATGTGAGAGGTGTGGGAGCAACGATTGTCATACTGCTATTGACTGTCTAACGGTGAAAGTACAGGTCCTTGCTTTTCAACAATACAGGCAAGGAGGGGGTTCTTATTATAACAACCAAGGGGCAGTCCATCCCAATTTGAGGTGGACAACTCAAAATGTGCTCAATCCCACTTCTCCACAGCAGCAGCAACAGCCATATGTCCCTCCTCATAAGGCTCAACAAGGATTTCAAAAGCCTCCTTCCTTTCCTCCTCCCAATCAAGGTGCATTATCTTCAAGTAGGGTGAGTGAGCTATCTGAGTTGAAGACGATGTTGCAGTCTTTGACAAAGCAATGGCAATTAAGTGACCAACAAAAAGAAGCATCCATTAGGTCACTTGAAACTCAAGTTACCCAGTTAGCCCCGAACCAGTCCACGAGGAAGCAGGGTAATTTACTGTCACAAGCCGATAAGAAACCACACGAGACGGTGAATTTAATTAACTTGAGAAGCGGTCATTCATATGAGGGATCGAAATCAGACCAGGGGAAGGCTAATAATGCTGATGAACAGTTTACTGCTGATAATGAGCTGACGACGAAGAAAATACTCGATCGACTGGTTTCATGGGGTCGATCGAGTAAAACTGCTGAAGAAAGGACTCGATCGAGTGGAAACATTAGTCGATCGAGTGAACAGGAAATTGAACAGCTCGATCGAGGAGTCCAAACCACTCGATCAAGTGATATTGCTGAAGAATCTATTCGATCGAGTGGTATTTTTGCTCGATCGGACACTGTTGATAATGAAGAACTCGATCGAGAGCTTGCTAGTGCTCGATCGAGTGAAATCTCACCAGGAAGGACTCGATCGAGAGGCAAAAAGTCTCGATCGAGTGACAAAGAACTTGATCCAGACGATACGTTGGAAGAGAGAAACAAAGGGCTCGAGATACCAATTATCGTGCCCTTCCCGAGGCGATTACAGAACACGAAGGCCAATCAACAGTTCGGTAAATTTGCCGAGCTCCTGAAAAGCTTGCAAGTCACTGTTCTGTTTGCCGAGTTGTTGACACAGGTACCCTATTACCTTAAATTTATGAAAGAAATTTTATCACGTAAGAGGCACATTAATGATTATGAGACGGTAGCTTTGACCGAGGTAGGGATTGCCCTAGTTCAAAATAAGTTACCTCCCAAACAGTCAGACCCGGGTAGTTTCTCGATTCCGTGTCATATAGGTACCCACTTTATTGATAACGCGTTATGCAATCTTGGCGCTAGCGTGAGTGTCTTACCTATGTCTCTTGCTAAGAGACTTGGTTTGACTAAGTTTAGTTGCACGAACATGACTGTTCAGATGGCCGACAGTAGTATATCACTGCCGTTAGGTGTCATTGAGGACATACCTGTTAAGATCGGGAGGTTCTTTATTCCCGTTAATTTTGTTGTGCTTGACATCCTCGAGGATATCCACACCCCTATTATTTTAGGGAGACAATTTTTATTCACTGCTCGTGCAGTGATTGATGTCGGGGCCAAGACATTGACTTTTCAGGTTGGGGACGGGGAATTGATTTTCCATCGGTCTATGTCTCAAAGGGCTCCCATGCAAGCTCAGCCTTGCAATGCCCTTTCCTCCACTAACTCCCCTATTGACACTCTAGATGAAAATTTAGAATTTTGCGCTGCTATTGTGACCCCTCCGCATCAGATTGAGAGCAAAAAGGAGGAGAATTCGTCTGTTTTCCTTGCTGCAGGTACAGATGAAAATGCAGGAGTTGTCAAAGGTCGTTGTGCAATTGAGATCAACCAAGTTGGGAGTGACAATGTCAAAGCTGGTGAGAAGGAAAAGGGGACGAGAAAAGTTCGTGCGTATGTGGACGTCAACTATTCTCCTGCTAATATTTCAAGTTCAAGCTCCTGGAGAATGAAGAGGATGGTGAATGTTGCTGAAGGGACGTCCTCCAGTCAGAAGCGCTCCATGGGGCTACTGAATTGTTTCGAGAAGTGAGCGGGGAATGCCCTGTGTAACAAATTGTAAAAACTGTTTTTAATTTCCGTTGGATTTATTTTATTGCAGTTATTAGGACAATTAGAATTTAGACATTTTTTTTAGCGTAGTTAGAAAGACTATAGACTGTTACTTTTTGTATTTGGTATATTGGGATATGTTTGCAAGTGTTTTTATGCAGGTTTGGGGAGATTATACGCAATTTGGATGACATACACGAGTAAAAGCACTCGATCGAGTACTTTTTGTACTCGATCGAAAGGATATTGCAGAAAAAGGGTTCGATCGAAAGCTTTGATGTTGCTCGATCGAATTGGCTAAATATGGGAGTTCTCGATCGAGTAGTCTTTTACTAGATCGAGTAAATGGAAGCTGGAACTCCTCGATCGAGTGATTAAAATCACTCGATCAAGTGAAAATGGTTATTACGCGCAGGAAGTGTCTTCTAAACTCCCTCCTTTTTCATTATTTCGTTCATTATTCAATTTTCACCCTTATTTGCGAGAAAAAAAATCCCCAAATTCTCTCTAAATCTTTGCCCATTGCCAAATCAATCATCTACAAATTGTTCTTTGCTTTTAATTCGACATTTCCCCCATATTTCCCCTTTGATTTTCATTCATTTTTACGGTCAATTAAGGGTATTAGGGTTCGCGGTTTTTGCTCGATAAATCGCCTAATTTGCATCATCTTGGGTTGATTAATTGCTTCTTTATAGGTTTCTTTCATCAAGTAAGTAATTCCTTTACTTCTTTGTCTTTTAATTCCATTAATTTTCCTTTTATGAAGTAAATTGGGAATTAAGGTTTCGGGTATTTTAATTCAATCGAATTTTTAGATTGAAAATTGGGCCTTTCTGTTTATATAGCTTCAATTGATGGTTGTTTCCCTTTCCCTCATCGCCAATTATCTGTTTGTTTCGAAATTTTGAGGCAAAGAGCGAATTAGGGTTCCTGAAGTCGAAATTTTCGACTGTTTGGGGAAATTTCACTATTTAATCCGTTAGTTGTTTACCCTTTCCCTTTTCTTACTTGATTAGGATGGACAGTAGTACAATGCCTTCTTCCAGTTCGACTGTCAGTCCGTCCTTGTCTGAGACGGTAGTCCCTGCTGCTACTACCGTCTCCACACTTGTTAGTACCACAGCTGCTTCCCCTGTTATCCTTGTTACTGCTGCTGGTACCATTTTTGCTGCTGCTAGCTCTGTTTCAGCCTCTACCTCCGTCACAGCTACTGCCGCTAGCATTGCTGCTAGCTCTTCTTCCGCTGTGGTGATCTCTGCTGCTTCTTCAATTGCAGCTACAACTACTACTTCAGGTACGGTGATCACCCCTGCTGCGTGTTCACCTGCAGCCACAACTGCTTTCAAAGCGGCTCTAGTACCTCGTACCGTCGGAGGACGGTCTTCTACTTCAGGTTCTAGAGGCCGGGGTCATGGTCGTGCTACACCTACTGCTGGCCATTCAGCTGGCAAGGTTACTGTTCGAGGGGACGACACCCTCGACTCGCAACCCGAGTAACCCCAGGTAATTTTTGTTAACGGTATTCATCGCGCTAGATTTTACCGTTTAGTTGACTGTGACTTTCTCCCTACCGGTTTCTTGTGCCGTACGTCACTTGAGAGGCTTGGTTTCTACGAGCAGGTGTGTGAGCTTTTGAGGGCTACGGGGATGGCTGGGCTTGTGCCATGAGTGCCTACACTTTCAGGGAGCTGACCCTTGAGTTTTTTTATCTCCTTTACCTTCTCCTTCGGGGCACACGACGCTGCCCCCACTTGTACTTCTGTGTCGTTCCGGTTATTTAACCGGACGTTTTCTATGACTTTGGAGGAGTTTGGTACTAGACTTGGTCTTTCCTTTTCGGGCGTCACTACCGCCCCTAGGAAGTTCATCTGTCAGCTTTGGCGGACTTTGGCACAGACACCCTTCGAGAAGCGAAAGCTCGCTCAGTTCCACCTCCCCCCTGCCCGTTACTTCCTCCAACTGATGGGGAGTACTATTTTTGGCCGAAAGGAGCCAAACAACATCACCAACACCGAGCTTTCTATTCTGGGCGGGTACCTGAACATTGACAGCGAGGGCCCCTTTGCCTTAAACATTGCTTATTTGACCGACCAGTACTTTCAGACTCAGGGGGAGAAGGACACGGGCACCATTGTTTGCGGTGGCATAGCCACCTTTCTTGCCCATTCTCTTCTCCCTGCCTTCCCTCGTGACCTATTGTACATTCGGGGAGATAGGTACCTAGACCGAGCTTCTATGCTCTTCATGACCTGGCTGACTTCAGACTTCCGGATTTGGAAGATTAATGGTTCCTTGTCCGAGGACCTTCCTTGCACCACCCTTCCTCGTCTCCTCCTTTCTCTCCTTTAATCTTAATCTTTCTTTTGTTTGCTTTAAATCTTTTGTTTTCTTGTCATTAATTTCTGCCCTAGTTTCATTTATGCGATTTTATTATAATTTCAATATGTTCATTGTTAGTTATTCCATTATTATTAATCTTGACAATATTGATAGTATAAGTAGCTAATTTCTTTCATGTTGGAACTAGGGAATCTATGGTAGAATTGTGACGATATAGCGAATAGGGTAGATGACTTATTTGTGAGACCCTGTACCCATGGCAATTTAATTGTATTTACCGACTTAGTTGAGTGCACGCTTCTAAGTTACCCTTTAATCTGGTTAAATTTATTCCTGGATCGGAAGATTGGACTAAATAGACCTGCTATTAACAGTAGACTACCCTGACGAGGACGGAAGTTAAGTTAGTGGAAATCTAGGATAGAAAGTGGATCGGAAGGACCTTTCAACATCTGTCTCACAATGAGTTATCTAGGCTATTTGCAGTTAAGTCATTAGACTACCGTAGTGAACCGAAATCACGACATGTTCCCTCTTTATTGATCATCTTATTCTTGTTTTCTGCCTTTTTACTGCTCTTATTTATTTCTCTTTCCCTTAGCCTTTATTAGATTAGAAAACCAAATTTACAACCCTAATTTGTGACCAAATAGATGAACCTTTTACAGATATCTTGCCTCCCTGTGGAGATCGACCCGACTTCCCTAGCTATACAGTTAGTTTAGTTGGTTATTTTTGATAGGTATACGACTGCCATGTCAGTCACTTCTATCGTTCCTTATTCGTTCATGCTGTTATTGAATTAAACTTAATCGCGCGTATTAGGTTGTTTAATAATTAGGTTATTTGATTATCGCGTTTCGAGTCAAATAATATTACAAAGGAATCGGGATATTGTTCCCACGATAGTTTTCTCAAGAGTCAATTGGAAGTTGTTAGTCTATGATCAATTTGATAATCAGTTTGTGGAAATTTTTACCCCGAGACCGTTTAAACCATCTGAATTCATATTTATTATTCTTCATTCAACTTCTTATTTAATCTCTAGTTTAGTTACTCAATCATTTGAATCCACCATTTGGTTACTTATTTTCTATACTTTAATTCACATAAATTACAGCGCCTTCTCTGTGGATCGATCCTTATTACCATATACTATCATTTAGTTAGAGGTTTTAAGTGTTATAAATACTATCTTTGGGAGCATACGACTTCGGCTCACCAAATTTTGGCGCCGTTGCCGGGGAAGACAATAGTTAATTTTTATGTTTCTTTAGTATAGACTTTTATTTTATTGTTTTAGTTTATGCCTAATACTCGTTCTTCTGACCAACCACTTGAGCCTTACGACTCAGAGATTGAGCGCACACTTTTCAGGTTAAGGCAAATTGGAGAAGGTTCGTTAGTTGTTTTTGAGCACCCAGATTCCGAGAAGGATATACACTCTGATTCAGATACTGCGGAAATTCCTGTTACTACTGAGAATATGGCTAGGGAGACTCGAACATTAAGGGAGCTCACAGCTCCAAATCTTAAGGTTGAACCATTGTGCATAACTTTTCCAGCATTGAATGATGGAGTTACTTTTGAACTGAAATATGGGTTGATACATCAATTACCAAGTTTCAGTGGGATGAGCATTGAGGATCCGAATAAGCATCTTTCGGACTTTCATATCGTGTGCACTGGTATGAAGCCACCTGCTATTACTGAGGAGCAGTTGAAATTGAGAGCATTCCCTTTCTCCTTGAAGAAAAATGCGAGAGACTGGCTAAACTATCTACCACCGAGAAGTATCACTACTTGGGTAGGTATGAAGAAGGCATTCTTGGAGAAATATTTTCTTCCTTCTCGATCATCTTAGCTGAAAAGAGCCATCAGTAATGTTGAACAGCAAGACGGGGAAACTATATATGAGTATCTTGAGAAATGTAAGAAACTCTATGCTAGCTGCCCTTACCATGGTTACTCTGATCAGGATCTCAATATGTATTTTTCTGGTGGACTGAACCAAGATGACCGTCGTATGATTCACTCTGCTTATGGAGGAAATATAGCTGACACGTCTGTCGCGTACCTGTCAAAAATAACCAAGTGGCTCTAACTAATATAGCTAGGGAAGTCGGGTCGAATCCACAGAGAGGTAGGAATTTGTCAGCTAAATCTAAGTTCGCTAAGGTAACCAAATTGGGGGTTTATAAAATGTGATTGTCTAAACTAACAGGAATAAGGAAAAGAGAAAAAAAGGACGGAAGTAAACAGATAGAGAGAAATAGCTAAGACAAACGGTTCACCATAATCATCCGGTCAAGTAATCTAGGTCTCAGGTCAATGCAAATTCGGTCTAAGGGGTAGCGAACGTCACCTTTCGGTCCTTAATTCACCCTAAAGTGTAAACAGCTTAACTTTCGCCCTCACTGCAATACCCTATTGTTCGCTACTAGTCTACCTTTTCCAACCTTTCGGTCCAGGTCAAGGATCACTAAGAATTAAAGGTCTAATTGCGTCGACTCAATTAGGCAATTACAATTAATTGTAGCATTTAAACAACAAAGACAGTACCAGCATTAACCTAATAAATCGATTACTCTCCCTTCATATTACGGATCCCCTATAGTCTTAGCATGAGAAAATTAGCTACTCATAACCAATGAATTAACGATAATGACGAATTGATAATTAAAGTTAGACATGGTGATGAAACTAACAAGGATTCAAATAAAATAACTATGATAGCAATTAAAGAGAAGTAGTGATTAAAGCAATAAATAAAATTAGGAATAAAAGTAGAATGATAATACCAATCGTGTTCCAAATCTGAGTAGCAAAGAGTAAAAGAAGGGCAAAATCCAAAGAACAGTCACCAGAACTAGAGTAAAAAAAACGTAAGTGAGAGAAGAGGGGGCCCGAGTAACGTCGTTACTCTTCCAGTCTTATACTAAAATTCATTCTAAAACCTAGCCTATGGACTAATTACAAAAGCCCATAAGTAATTTAGGCGGAAATTGACTAAAGCACAAGAAACCATTCGATCGAGTAGATTAATACTGCTCGATCGAACAAATCATCACCAAACCACTCGATCGAGTGGTTATAAACCACTCGATCGAGCACCTCTTGCAAAGACTCCTCGATTGGCTCCTTAAACTGGTCGATCGACCAGTCTTGAGTAGATAAAGCATTCGATCGAATAGTGAACCACTCGATCGAGCTATATAGGCACGTTAGGACTTGAATTGCTTCCCGAACTCAGCTCACGCGTCTTCCAAGTGTTAGATTTCCAAGCTCCGGCTCCTTATTTTCCATGAATGCATACAATTGGGACAATTAAGGCTCGATTTAGCTCCTCTTCGGTCAATTCCTGCAAATTACAATAAACGGACCAAAGCAGAATATTCGGGGGTATTTGCAGCCAGATGCTACATAAAAAGCACAGAAATGCGTGTAAAAATGAGGTGAAAACCTTATTTAAAAGACACGCATCAAATCTCCCCAAACCAAACCTTTGCTTGTCCCCAAGCAAATATGAATGCAACTAAGGGTGAACAATGGAACGGGACCAATGCATCAGCTACAATCATCCACTAGAACCAATTTAATGCAATAACATGACAAAGTGGCAGTGAAAAGTGCAAACGAGTTAAATTAATGTTTCAAACTTACTGAACCGTCGACCTTGCAAGACTCAAAAGATATCGGACTCTCACGGGTCGCTCGTCACTCAAAGTGAGGAACAAGGTGAGTATATATGTGAAAGATAGGAAGAAATCAGACACTCACCTAACTCGACCTATAAGAACATGCATGCAGTTAACATGAATAAAGTCTCTACAACCGTATATATGCATTCCAACCATACTAATGACCAAGACACGTGCCGAGGACTTACATTTGGGTAAGTGAGGTAATGGGTAAGAAGGGGATAAAATGAATTTGGATATGTGGGGTTAATAGCAAGGCTAGCAACAACGGATCCAAATAAAAACTGCATCCCAACTTCGTACTCATGACAGCAAGATAAAACTGTGCAAAATTATGCACTAAACTCACAAAACACCAAAAATCGTCAACTCCCCATAAAATATAGATAAGACATGGGAGTGTGAATCATTATACAATTCTCATTCTTTTTCATATGTAATTTTTCTTTCTTTTTTTCTTCTTCTTTTCTTTTTCGCATTTTTCGCTTTTCATTCTTTCTTTCTTTTTTTTTTTTCTTTTTTCTCAACAATTCGACATTTTCTTTCTTTCTTTCTTTCCCTTCAATTCTTCCACCATCTTCTGAAATCAGATGAAATAACCATATTGCAATAAAACATTCCAAGAACTACTTGTGACTAGCTCAGCTAGGGTAGGAAGTATTATAGAAAGTAGTTGATAGGACAAAAAGGGCAATTTGGCTATGTGAGGCTCATGGGTAGAATGAAATAAAGGGGACTGCCTCTCCTAACACGTGTCACCATCAACAGACCGAATGCATACAGGTATTAAGAAGACTAGACTCATGCTTATGCAAATTGATGTTACATGTCTTAAAGCGAGTACTACTCACATCCTAAATGAAACCGGTCATGAATGTCACCAGTTTAATAAGTTCTAACCTCAGAATGTAATGTAGCTTGCCGACATAATGAATCAAGTCTATTCGTTCAGATAATGAAGAAACAAAAACTCGTAGATTATGCATATAATCACGCCAACTAAATGTCAAGAATATGCAGGGCTCAAGTAAGGGTTCAAAGTAGCGTCAATGTTCAAACGTTCCGACTCAATTTAAACATGAAAATTTTGAAAATTTTTGAATTATATGAATTTTTTTTTTTTTTGAAGTAAAACAAACAACAATGCATGCGGAAATAATAAACATGGAAGCAGAAATGCAAGAAAACATGCAGACACAGATATGGATGCATACCTCCCCAAACCAAACCGTACAATGCCCTCATTGTACCAAAAACAGGGAAAGAAATGCAAACTGAAAGGAAAAGGAGAAGTGGAGTCGGAAAACTTACAAAACGTCATAAGGAGGGACCTCCCCAAACCGACCATGAACATGGGAGGTCAAAGAAAGTCAAGCAGTAGCTCCATAGACGTAAAACAACAGCTGGGAGTCAAAACCACTCGACTGAGCTCTTGAAACAGCTCGATCGAGTGAACAAGTGCATTGGAAGGGCTCGATCGAGTGAAAAACCACTCGATCGAGTAGGCGTGAGTTTGGTTCTGGTCGATCGAGGAGAATATCACTCGATCGAGTGAAAGCTGCCTCAAATAGTGCTCGATCGAGCACAATATCATTCGATCGAGTACTTTGGCCTGCAAAACACGCATTAAAAGCAAGGAAAATACATAGGAAGTTCATAAAACAGCGTCTAAAGTTCAACGTAAAGCTAAAGAAAAATAAATAGTTCAACAGAAGTACAATAAAACAGTCCGGGCTGCCTATCGGAGAGCGCTGGTTTAAGAGGTCCCGCACGACCTTTCTGGCATCAATTAACTGGCTCGTCGAAGCGCAAGACTTCAACACAATTGTCCGCTTCACTCGCCTCATGGTAATGCTTCACATATTGGCCATTCACCTTGAATCTATGACCCTCGGAATCCTCAAGCTCCACGGATCCAAATTTGGTAACAGTTGTCACCGTATAAGGACCACTCCATCTGGACTTGACTTGCCAGAAATAATCTCACCGGGCGTTAAAAAAGAAGACACCTTTTGCCCAACATGAAACTCTCGAGGTAGGATTCTCTTGTCATGCCATCTCTTCGTCTTTTCTTTGTAAATCCGCGAGCTGTCATAGGCATTAAGCCTGAACTCTTCCAATTCATCTAGCTGCAAAAGACGATTCTGACCACACAACTTAGGATCATAATTAAGCTCACGAATTGCCCACCAGGCCTTACATTCCAATTCAACAGGTAAGTGACACGATTTCCCATAAACTAGCCTATAAGGTGATGCACCAATTGGTGTCTTAAAGGCGATTCTATAAGCCCATAATGTGTCATCTAGCTTAAGACTCGATCCTTCCGTGATTTAGAAACTACCTTAGACAGATCTCTTTCAACTCGCGATTAGAGTCCTCTACTCGACCACTAGTTTGGGGATGATACCCCAAACCACGCCGTGTTGGACACCGACTCTGACAAATATGGAAGTTAGCTTCTTTTCTTTGAAATGCATCCCCCATCACTAATGATGACCCTAGGGACACCAAATCGGGGGAATATGATTTTTTAAACATCTTTATCACGGTCTTAGCATCACAATGAGGTGAAGCAATTGCCTCAACCCATTTTGACACATAGTCTACAACTACTAAGATGTACTTTACCTTTATGGGGAACGGTCCTTGGAAATCAATGCCCCGGACATCGAAAACCTCAACCTCTAGGATGCCGTTTTGTGGCATCTCATGTCTCTTTAAAATGTTCCCGATCGTTGGCAAGCGTCGCAAGTTTAAACAAGAGATTTAGCGTCGCAAACAAAGAAGGCCAAGAAAAAACCAGATCGGTGAAGTTACCTTAGCCACGGTCCGCGATGGACCGTGGTGACCACCATATGAAGAGGAGTGACAGCCTTCCAGGACTATTTTGGTCTCCCACTGCGGAATACACCGTCTGTAGAGACCGTCTGCACATTCCTTAAACAAGTAAGGATCGTCCCAGAAGTACTGCTTAGCGTTATACAGAAAACGCTTCTTTTGCTGATGAGAAAGGTCAGGCGGCAGCTTGCTACTGACAACAAAGTTAGCTATATCTGCATACCAAGGTTCTTGGTTAACAATAGATGATATAACAGCAATTAATGTATCGTCAGAAAAGAATCATCAATGGGTAGAGAATCTTCCCTTCTTGTCGCATCGATCGCGACAAGTGATCGCCACAACGTTCTCGGCTCCTTTCTTATCCTTAATCTGCAAATCAAACTCCTGAAGAAGGAGTATCCATCTCGATAGCCGTGGTTTAGCCTCCTTCTTAGCAAGGAGATGCCTCAAAGCTGCATGGTCGGTAAAAACAGTGACTTCCGACCCAACTAAATAAGTACGAAACTTCTCTAAGGCATAAACTACAAATAACATGCTCCTTCTCGATGGTAGTGTACTTCACTTGAGCCTCATCCAGAGTTCGGCTCGCATAGTAAATAGCATTCAAGGCTTTGTCTTTCCTCTGGCCAAGCACCGCTCCTAGTGCATAGTCACTCGCATCACACATGATCTCAAACGGCAAGTCCCAGTTGGGAGGCTGTATGATCGGCGCAGAGACTAAAGCCTGCTTTAACTGTTAAAAGCGAAAAGACAAGCATCGAAAACACAAAAGGGGCATCCTTAAGCGCAGAATCGTGTAAGTGGTTTAGCAATTTTGGAGAAATCCTTGATAAACCGGCGATAAAAGCCGACGTGACCAAGGAAGCTCCTCACCCCCTTAACATTAACAGAGGTGGTAATTCTTTGAATCACTTCCACCTTTGCTTTATCAACTTCTATTCCCCTATCAAAAACTAAGTGCCCTAAGACAACTCCCTCGTTGACCATAAAGTGGCACTTCTCCCGATTCAAAGACAAGATTGACTTCAATACAAATGGCGCAACACTTTCTCAAGGTTAGACAGACATTTAGAAAAATCACTTCCATATACACTGAAATCGTCCATAAAAACTTCCATGATAGACTCAATATACTCTGAAAATATCCCCATCATACACCTTTGGAAGGTGGCAGGGGCATTGCACAAACCAAAAGGCATTCTGCGATACGCAAAAACGCCCTTAGGACAAGTAAATGTAGTCTTAGCCTGATCGTCTGGGTGGATAGGGATCTGAAAGAACCCTGAATACCCGTCTAAATAGCAGAAAAATTTATGAGAAGCTAACCTTTCTACCATTTGATCAATAAAAGGAAGGGGGAAGTGATCTTTCTTAGTGGCGGCATTCAGCTGTCTGTAATCTATGCACATCCGCCAACCAGTCACTACTCGAGTAGGTAGTAATTCATTCTTCTCATTCTTAACTACAGTTGTCCCTCCTTTCTTTGGGACTACCTGTACTGGACTCACCCATTTAGAATTACCGACAGAATAAATAATACTGCATCCAAAGAACTTCATTACCTCGGCCATCACGACATCCTCGCATCTTCCGGTTCACCGGCGCCGACCCTGTCTCGCAAGGTTTGTGATCCTCCTCCAGCTCTATCCTGTGCATACAAATATCGTGACTAATCCCCGTGATATCGTCCGGTGAATAGCCCATTGCTTTCTGTTTTTCTTAAGTACACTAAGGAAGTCACCGATCATCACTAAGCTTGGCACTAACAATGACGGGATATTGCTCTGTATCGTCTAAGAAAGCATATTTAAGATGAGATGGGAGAGGCTTACGTTCCGGTACCTTTACCTCAATGGAGCAAAGAGTGCGATCATCCTGCTCCACCCGCTCTCCTTCATGCTCATCTAAATCATCAACAAGCAAATCCAACGCAGCGTCATCGTCGTCTGGCTATCTCGCACACTCATAAAAAAGCATAAGAGCTTCTAGTGGGTCCTTCATAAAAGAACCCGACCAGAAGTCATAAATAGACTCGTCAATGATATCGACCGAATAGCAAGTGTCCTCTATCATTGGGTGGGCTAAAAATCTTGGCAAATCCGAATGTGATAGCGTCATCCCCTCATCGCAAGAGTCGACGCCCTTGTCGACATCAATAACACCCACTGTACAAAGGAATGGTCTTCCTAAGATAATTTGGGTCCGGTGTCCTCGGCTATATCCAAAACAATGAAATCTCATCGGGATGTAAAGCTTGCCTATTTTCACAGGCACGTCCTCTAAGACACCTAAGGGTCTCCTAACAGATCTATCACCATCTGTAGGGTAATGTTAGTCACTTTGAAATGACTCATCTTGATTTCTTGCAGACAGGAAGGGGCATGACACTAACACTCGCACCTAAATCG
The DNA here is from genome assembly GCF_048544455.1 of Silene latifolia. Lineage (NCBI taxonomy): Eukaryota > Viridiplantae > Streptophyta > Magnoliopsida > Caryophyllales > Caryophyllaceae > Silene > Silene latifolia. Next base: position 2,193,134 of record NW_027413661.1, on the reverse strand, counting down.
CAAAGGGCCTTATCAATAACCATATTGCCTATGACACGTAATAGAAAAGCTGCGCCCTGGTCTTTCATTTTTGGAGGGGCCTTATTCAACAAAGAAATTACTAGACTCTTCCATAAATGAAATCGTCTCAAATTCACTCAAATTTCTCTTACGCGTCACAATATCCTTCATAAACTTAGCGTAAGTGGGTACCTGAGTAACAAGTTCGGAAAAGGGGACAGTTACCTGGAGGTTCTTCACGACGTCCACAAACTTACCGTACTGTTGCTCGATCCTTGCGTCCTTTAGACGACTTGGGAAGGGTACCCTGGTAGCGATGAGTGGCCCCGCAACCTTTTCTTTATCCTTATCAAAGCGTGACGTCTCCACAGCAGGGGAAGATGACACGGTGGCGGTATTAGATAGTTAATTAGGGTCTCCGCCACTTAAAGTACTGGATCGAGTACTTTTATCAGTCGATCGACCAATTGCCTTTCCTGTTTCACTCGATCGACCTTGTTTTTCACTCGATCGAGTGATTTCTTCACCATAGTTACTCGATCGCGTAAGATTATCACTCGATCGACCAACATTGAGTCCTGCACACCTCGATCGACCGCTATTTTCACTCGATCGCGTGATAGGATGAGTTGAACTGCTCGATCGAGTAGGAACGTCACTCGATCGAGTGTTTACAGCACACGCAGCAAGTATTTCCTTTAAAAACTCGTCTAAATCATCATCCGAGTTATCGTCAGCTATCAAAACCTCGTCTTCTTCATGAGTAAGGTCATTTTGAAAATTCATTGCACTGACTGGATCGCAAATTGGAAGAAGCTTGGCTTGGTCTGCCGCGAGTGTTGATTGTGCGACTTGTTCTTTCAATTCCGAGAAAACCGTTTCAGATTGTCGTGACATATTTGACATACTCATCATAATGGACTTTAATTCAGCAATTTCTTATCTAGCAGAGGGAGAGACCGGCTGTGGTACTGGCGTAGAAGGGGTAGAATCATTCCTGATCTCTTCATACAGCTGGGAGAAAGGGACTCCCTGCTTGTATTTACGATAGGCAAGAACGCGCTCAACACTTTCCATGCATAAGATAGAGTCATGCCCTTCCGTGCCACATCTACCACATGGCTCTTTATGCTCCGTAATAGTAGGCATCTTGGCAGATAAACCTTCAAGCAACAACTAACCTGCAAAACTAATCGAAACTTTGCAGAGATGAGATCGGCCTCAAGGAATAAATTCCTTGAGACGAGAGACAAACTTAATTAAAGCAACAAGTTTGCGCCACCTCCCCGGCAACGGCGCCAAAATTTGACACGTCTGTCGCGTACCTGTCAAAAATAACCAACTGGCTCTAACTAATATAGCTAGGGAAGTCGGGTCGAATCCACAGAGAGGTAGGAATTTGTCAGCTAAATCTAAGTTCGCCAAGGTAACCAAATTGGGGGTTTATAAAATGTGATTGTCTAAACTAACAGGAATAAGGAAAAGAGAATAAAAGGAAGGAAGTAACCAGATAAAGAGAAATAGCTAAGACAAACGGTTCACCATAATCATCCGGTCAAGTAATCTAGGTCTCAGGTCAATGCAAATTCGGTCTAAGGGGTAGCGAACGTCACCTTTCGGTCCTTAATTCACCCTAAAGTGTAAACAGCTTAACTTTCGCCCTCACTGCAATACCCTATTGTTCGCTACTAGTCTACCTTTTCCAACCTTTCGGTCCAGGTCAAGGATCACTAAGAATTAAAGGTCTAATTGCGTCGACTCAATTAGGCAATTACAATTAATTGTAGCATTTAAACAACAAAGACAATACCAGCATTAACCTAATAAATTGATTACTCTCCCTTCATATTACGGATCCCCTATAGTCTTAGCATGAGAAAATTAGCTACTCATAACCAATGAATTAACGATAATGACGAATTGATAATTAAAGTTAGACATGGTGATGAAACTAACATGGATTCAAATAAAATAACTATGATAGCAATTAAAGAGAAGTAGTGATTAAAGCAATAAATAAAATTAGGAATAAAAGTAGAATGATAATACCAATCGTGTTCCAAATCTGAGTAGCAAAGAGTAAAGAAGGGCAAAATCCAAAGAACAACACGAACTAGAGTAAAAAAACGTAAGTGAGAGAAGAGGGGGCCCGAGTAACGTCGTTACTCTTCCAGTCTTATACTAAAATTCATTCTAAAACCTAGCCTATGGACTAATTACAAAAGCCCATAAGTAATTTAGGCGGAAATTGACTAAAGCACAAGAAACCATTCGATCGAGTAGATTACTACTGCTCGATCGAACAAATCATCACCAAACCACTCGATCGAGTGGTTATAAACCACTCGATCGAGCACCTCTTGCAAAGACTCCTCGATTGGCTCCTTAAACTGGTCGATCGACCAGTCTTGAGTAGATAAAGCATTCGATCGAATAGTGAACCACTCGATCGAGCTATATAGGCACGTTAGGACTTGAATTGCTTCCCGAACTCAGCTCACGCGTCTTCCAAGTGTTAGATTTCCAAGCTCCGGCTCCTTATTTTCCATGAATGCATACAATTGGGACAATTAAGGCTCGATTTAGCTCATCTTCGGTCAATTCCTGCAAATTACAATAAACGGACCAAAGCAGAATATTCGGGGGTATTTGCAGCCAGATGCTACATAAAAAGCACAGAAATGCGTGTAAAAATGAGGTGAAAACCTTATTTAAAAGACACGCATCAATAGCCAACAAAAATCCAGATGAGGCTTGGGAGATTATTTGATGAGAGTGTCGTTGGGGTCTCTCAATCAAACACATTTATAATTCTCAACAAACAACTTGTTAGTGGTAAGTGGAGGGCGATCCATGGGACGGTGTGCTTTGGGTTCTAAGTCTATCTATCTCAATTTATGCTAGTGTCACAATTTGTTTGGGTTTGTAGTTGTGTCTAGACTAATGCAAGCAATAAAGTATAACAAGCAATGAAATGAAGGATGTAAACAAATGATAAAAGTGCTAGGATATCATGGGGTCATAGGGGATTCATGGGAGTTTGATCATACAAACATGTTCACAATGTTGTAAGCAATTAATGTTGTAAAGGAACCGAGTTGGTTTATATCTTACGGTTCCTAGGAAGAATTGGGTCCCGGAGCCGAATCGATTAGATGGTACAACACCTACAAGTCGACTTACTTTCCTCCTAATCACTTCTATGCATGGTCTAACAAGACTAGAGTTGGTTTATGTCTTACAAGTCAAGCTGAATAGATAAGAGATGTGTAAAAATGCAAGGATTCATAGGCTTAGCATTTCATCAAACATAACATGTGCATAGGTTGACATCACAACAAGCAAGCAATTTAATTATGGAAACATATTAGATTAAGCATGATTAATCCCCATGTTGGTTTCCCCTAGTTACCCATTAATCCTAGCTAAGAGACTACTCACTCAGTATCAAGTTTAACATGCTAACAAGGTTGTCAATCATATTAACAAGGCAAAACATGATGAATAAGTAATAAAGATTAACAATAATTAAAATAAGGATTAAGAAAATTATACCTATGAAGATTCCAAAATAATAATGCAAAGAATAATAGAAGTACTTGATGATTGATGGAAGGTTGTCAATCTCCCAATAAACCCAAATGACCTTCTAATTACCCAATAATAAACTTGAACAATAATTAAGGAAAGATTAATGTGAAATTTGTGGAAAGATTAAAGAGTAATCTAAGCTAATCTACTCCTAATCTAATCTAAAAGGATTTTCTAATAAAGCTTGTTGCTAATCTAAGGGGACTTCGTTAAGAGAGCATTATAAATGGGGTATATATAGTAGTACATCATTAGGTTAAGCAAGGGTAAATTAGTAAATAACAATGCTAATTGTTGAGTAGGGAAATGCTCCTCTCAAAGAAAGATGCTAGTCTCCTTTTTGCTAGTCTTTCAGAAATATGCGCATCTCGAGTGGAACAAGGAAGAGGACGTTTTGCACTGTGAAGGAATCAGAGCGGATTGTGGGTCGGAACGCTCGGACTGTAGCAGGGGGAGACGAGCGGATCAAGCACGGGACGCTCAGATCTTAAAGCAGTGTTCTTCTTCATTCTTGTCTGTCAAACAATCCGAGCGTCTTTTAAGGGGAGACGCTCGTCCTGCAGGAGACGCGCGGATTTGGTCTCGGGACGCTCGTCCTGGCGGACAGTTTCTCTATTTGAGCTCGGATTGTAAAACGGACGTCATTTTCTCATCCGGACTCCTATTGGAGTGATTCAAAAGCCTAGATCACTTGGTTTTTCGATGCCGTTTCATCTAGCATACTTTCAGAGCCAAAGGAGCAATGCTCGGTTTGGTTCCGAGCAATTTCTTCTTGTAATGTCTTCCTTCTCGTCATCCTTGCTCTTAAACCTATGATTCTTCTATATACTCTTTATTCCTACATCCTTGGTCATTATTCTTGCCTCCTCTTCATACTAGTTCATCCAATATCGTCAAAAAGCTTCTAAATATGCACGGGAGACGGGAATTTCCGCCTAATTACCTTCTTTCCTACAAAACATACGAAATGCACTAGGAAAGCAAAATGGAAAGCATTTGACGGATAAAATGGCTATAGAATGTTATAATAGTATGAAAAATAGGCTCAATTAGGGTACTAAATGTGCACAAATAATATTCACATCAAATATCCCCAAACCGAACCTTTACTCGTCCCGAGTAAAGAGGTGACAAAAACTAGGACCCTTATTCAAACTAACCTACTATATAGCCGATGTGAGACAATTTGCGGGTCTCACTCCGTCCCTTTAACTCACAACAAGACAACCATGAGGTAGGATGCCTTCTTGCACGGCAAGGTGGGTCTTGCCAAAATGGCGACACATCCAAGCATTAAAGCACACAAAACAAGTAATGGATACATCTACAAAAGAATAGCCACTTTCCTTATCTAAGTGGCGGAAATTATCTACAAGGGAAGCAATCTAATGCTTTTGTCAAGAGTAGACTCCCCATGGTGTTAGAAACACTGGAGGATCGCGGAATTCCCCTTCTTGCCTAGACAAGAAGAAGGGTCATCCTCTCTCTACTATGCACAAAAGTGGATACCATGGAAAAGGGATCAATAGAACTTGAGTTTCATATGGGAGTTTGCTTTTGTTGTTGTTTTTCCCCCCAATTTCTTGTGGCATATAACATTTGAGAACACTTTCTTTTGCCATTTCTTTTGATGTTTGGCATTTCAATACTTGACAATTTTCAATTTTTCTTTGCATTTCTTTTTGAATATTTTCAAAGTCACCCCATTTGTACGGAGGGTGCTTATATTTGAAGCTTTAGGAGTCTATTTTTGCTCCTCTTTTCATTTGATGCAATTGCAAACTTTTTGGACTTTTCATTTCATTTCTTGAACTCAAATTTTGAACAATTTTTATGCCCATTCCCTTTGATGACAAAATGTGGTAGAATGTGGAAGATGGTTGCATGGTTTCAAGGGTCACCTTGGAATAAACGGTAGCCAAGGAGTTATCACACCACAAGGTACTTTTGACTAGGCCTTAATCCATGGGTCAAAGGATACTAGCATGACACATCCTAGGGTGTTTTACAAGCATTCTAACAAGCAAAGTCTTAAGAAGAAAAAGCATCTACTAGGGCCTATATACACTTGTCAAGTATCCCAAATAGATGGTTTCACAAAATTTTTCTAACATGCAACTACATGCCATGATGCAACTATCATTATACAACCTAATTCATATGCTTCTACCAACTAGTATGCCAAATAAACTAAATGCAATCCTTATTTCACATTGTTTTTACCGCATCAATCAAAATAAAGCCACATAGTCATTAACATAAAGAGGAAAAAGGAGATTGGAAAGATCATACCATGCGGTCTTCAATATCCTCATGTCTCGGATGTGGCGTAGTCGATCAATATGACAAAGGATAGACAAACACAATATATACAAGCACAATATATACAAGACTACACTACAAAGGAAATGAACATGTTTTTGAGTTTTTGCATTTTTCAAATTTTTATGGTTTTTATGATTATGAAATAAAAAGACATGTTTTGTATTTTTCAAAAATTTTCAAATTTTATGTGTTTTTGGAATATAAATTCCCATCCCCCACTTTATTTTGGATATTGTCCTCAATGTACATGTAGGAGTAGGAATGAAAAAGAAAGTACACATTTTTGGATTTTTAAAGTTTTATGGAAATTAAGGTACAAATGCAATGGTATGATATGAATGAAAGCATGCTCTAACTAAATGCAATTCTTATATAGCATATATAATAAATGAATGCAATCTAAACTATACTATATGATGCATGCTAAATGCTTAAGTCACCTATGATCAAATCTCCCCAAACCGATTTAAACACTATTTCTAGTGTAGAAATGAATAGGTTTGACCATTACTGACTATGCATGAATTCTAATCTATATGCAACTAACTATATGAATCATGTGAGATATATTACAATGCAACTATACTATATGAACTAACTAATGTAAATGCAATATGAAATATAATACAAATGCAAGCTAAATGTATATGTATATAACTAAATGCAAGTGTAAATCTAATACAAAGTCAAAGTAAAGGGTATCATACAAATGGTGGTTTGAGGGAGGACTCCACCAAACTCATTCCTTGTTGCCATGGTTATTGATGTTGTCCATGTTGCTCAATGCTCTCAATAATCGGTCAAAGGCTTGAGCACAATCTTCAAACAAGCATGAATACGGTTTGTTCCAATTCAAAATGAAGCTTGGCCAAGAGGGCTTGTCACTTATTCTCTCTTTCACCTTGCCCTTGGCACTTGAATATTTGCAATTCTTCAAACCAACATGCCCATGATTCTTGTCAACACTAGGTATGAAGTATGGTTCATTTTCATCCGTAGACTTCCACTTATCTCCTTCTCCTTCAATTTTGGTGATGATGATAGCATTTGAATTTATCAATCCTTCCAAGGTAGAAGGAGAATTCTCATGGCATTGATGACGGGGTACCTTTGGAGTTGAAATTGTGGGTGCCAAATTTCTACAAGTAAGTTCATTCGCAAGTTTGTTCTTGAGCTTTTCCACCAAGTACCCTTTAGATGATGATTTTACTTTTTGGAGAAGGTCCACCATATAATCTCCAACAATAATAAGTTCCATGGTGGGTACGAAAAGGTCTTCATGGTCAATAGGAAAGAGACATTCATCTTCCTCATGGAAGCATACCTCAAACTTCTCAAGGATGGGGTCCTCAAGTGAGGCAATATCACAACTCCATTCCTCTTCTTCATTCCATAAGTCCTTGCAAGACACATATTCCTCATAAGCTCCTTGTTTAGGCTTGTCATCACCGCTATCTTCATACGAATCATAGATAGGGGCTTCACTCTTCTTCATTAACGCTTTCTCCAACATCTCAATGTTCACATCAAAAGTCACACCCTCATACTCACAAAGGCTAAGAGTATTTGGCTTACTCAACCTCATATCTTCCTCATCAAATACCACACTTTCATACTCACAAGTGTTCAAGGAAATTGGCTCTTCCCACTTGTCATCAAAGGTAACTCCTTCAAACTCGCATTCATGATCAATGTCTAAGGAATGGTGGGGAGTGATTGCTTGGGATTCTTTCATTTGGGCAATTTGAATCTCCAATTCCTCACCTTGGGCAACAATGCCTTGAAGAACATTGTCCCTCTTTTGGCTCTCCTCTATCATTTGTTTGAAGAAGTTTTGTTGATCTCCCATTATTTGGAGAATCATATTTTGAATGGGTTCATCTTCTTGTTGTGGGTGGGTGTGAAAGTGGTTGTATTGTGGCAATTAAAAGTCATTATGAAGTGGGTATTGAGTAGGTGGTTGTTGTGGATATTGGATGTAGTGATTTTGGTGGGAAAAATTGGGGTAGTAGTTAGGATTTTCATTGTATGAATAATAAAGTAGGTTTGTGTTGACTTGCTCCTCAAACTCCCCATACCCATAGTCATACTCAAAAATTCCACCACATACTCCATATGTCAAGTCTTGGGTCATCATCATAACCGAGATAAATATATAACTACAAACATGGAAACTACAAGAAAACGGTAAAAACGAACCTTAAGGAACAAGTTCCTCAAGGCTAAAGCACAATTAAAATAGACAAACAAACAAGAACTTAATCACACAACACCGTCCCCAGCAACGGCGCCATTTTGATGAGAGTGTCGTTGGGGCTCTCAATCAAACACATTTATAATTCTCAACAAACAACTAGTTAGTGGTAAGTCGAGGTCGATCCATGGGACGGTGTGCTTTGGGTTCTAAGTCTATCTATCTCAATTTATGCTAGTGTCACAATTTGTTTGGGCTTGTAGTTGTGTCTAGACTAATACAAGCAATAAAGTATAACAAGCAATGAAATGAAGGATGTAAACAAATGATTAAAAGTTCTAGGATATCATGGGGTCATAGGGGATTCATGGGAGTTTGATCATACAAACATGTTCACAATGTTGCAAGCAATTAATGTTGTAAAGGAACCGAGTTGGTTTATATCTTACGGTTCTTAAGAAGAGTTGGGTCTCAGAGCCGAATCGATTAGATTGTACAACACCTACAAGTCGACTTACTTTCCTCCTAATCACTTATATGCATGGTCTAACAAGACTAGAGTTGGTTTATGTCTTACAAGTCAAGTTGAATAGATAAGAGATGGGTAAAAATGCAAGGATTCATAGGCTTAGCATTTCATCAAACATAACATGTGCATAGGTTGACATCACAACAAGCAAGCAATTTAATTATGGAAACATATTAGATTAAGCATGATTAATCCCCATGTTGGTTACTCCTAATTACCCATTAATCCTAGCTAAGAGACTACTCACTTATTATGAAGTTTAACATGCTAACAAGGTTGTTAATCATATTAACAAGGCAAAACATGATGAACAAGTAATAAAGATTAACAATAATTAAAACAAAGATTAAGAGAATTTTACCTATGGAGATTCCAAAATAATAATGTAAAGAATAATAGAAGTACTTGATGATTGATGGAAGGTTTCAATCTCCCAATAAACCCAAATGATCTTCTAATTACCCAAGAATAAACTTGAATAATAAACTTGAACAATAATTAAGGAAAGATTAATGTGAAATTTGTGGAAAGATTAAAGAGTAATCTAATCTAATCTACTCCTAATCTAATCTAAAAGGATTTTCTAATAAAGCTTGGTTCTAATCTAAGGGGACTTCGTTAAGAGAGCATTACAAATTGAGTATATATAGTAGTACATCATTAGGTTAAGCAAGGGTAAATTAGTAAATAACAATGCTAATTGTTGAGTAGGGAAATGCTCCTCTCAAAGAAAGATGCTAGTCTCCTTTTTGCTAGTCTTTCAGAAATATGTGCATCTCGAGTGGAACAAGGAAGAGGATGTTTTGCACTGTGAAGGAATCCGAGCGGATTGTGGGTCGGGACGCTCGGACTGTAGCAGGGGGAGACGAGCGGATCAAGCACGGGACGCTCGGATCTTAAAGCAGTGTTCTTTTTCATTCTTGTCTGTCAAACAATCCGAGCGTCTTTGAAGGGGAGACGCTCGTCCTGCAGGAGACGAGCGGATTGGGTCTCGGGACGCTCGTCCTGGCGGACAGTTTCTTTATTTGAGCTCGGATTGTAAAACGGACGTCATTTTCTCATCCGGACTCCTATTGGAGTAATTCAAAAGCCTAGATCACTTTAATTTTCGATGCCGTTTCATCTAGCATACTTTCAGAGCCAAAGGAGCAACTCTCGGTTTGGTTCCAAGCAATTTCTTCTTATAATGTCTTCCTTCTCGTCATCCTTGCTCTTAAGCCTATGATTCTTCTATATACTCTTTATTCCTACATCCTTGGTCATCATTCTTGCCTCCTCTTCATACTAGTTCATCCAATATCGTCAAAAAGCTTCTAAATATGCACGGGAGACGGGAATTTCTGCTTAATTACCTTCTTTCCTACAAAACATACGAAATGCACTAGGAAAGCAAAATAGAAAACATTTGACGGATAAAATGGCTATGGAATGTTATAATAGTATGCAAAATAGGCTCAATTAGGGGACTAAATGTGCGCAAATAATATTTACATCAATATTTCAGAGCTAGCTGAGACCTCTAGACAGTTTGAGAGGAGACCATCACGAAGAGGAGTGAGCGCTATGGGTGTTGGTCCTGGCTTGGAGGAAAAGGTTGATAACATTGTTTCCACTCTCCGTGTTATGTTATCTGGGAGACAGATGGCTACTGTTTGTGGCATATGTGCTACTGAGGGTCACCCTAATGATTTGTGCCCTTACTTGCAAGAAAGTGGCCAAGAAGAGGTGAATGGTGTTTGGGAGAGTACTACAAATAACAGGAAATGGGATCCATATTCCAAGACCTATAATGAAGGATGGAAGGCTCACCCTAACTTTCGTTGGGGAAACTCTCAAGCCGGTCCATCATCTGGCCCTCCTAGAGGTCAGTTTATCCAGCGACCACAAGGACAACAATTTACCCAACAAGTGCCACAACAAGCAGCTGAGCAAGCACCACCGAGCTCATCAATGTCCACGGAGGATATGATTCAGGCTCTTACTCTCAGTGTTACTTAAGATAGAGCAGATAATAAGCAAAATTTTAAGAATCTTGAAAACCAGGTGAGTCAACTGGCTACTGTTGTCAATCGATTGGAAGCTAAACAGTCGGGTGCTCTACCATCTCAAACGATAGAGAATCTGAGGAAGAATGTGAGTGCAGAGTCTTTGAGAAATGGAAGGCAGTTGGTAGAAGTAGAGAAGCCTAAAGCTAAGTCTAAAGTAGTTGCAATCCAAGAGGAAGAGGAGATTGTGATAGAATAGGGGAGTTCACAAGTGATTAAGGAAGATATTGTGGTGCCTAGTTCGATTACTAAGGATCCACCGGTCCAGATTTATGAGGCCACACCACCTTTCCCGAAGCATTAAAGGATACTCGCAAGAAGGAGCATGACAACGATGTTTACGAAACCTTTCGTAAATGTGAGGTAAATATTCCCCTTCTAGAGTTGCTTAAAAGTGTCCCCCGATATACAAAGTTTCTAAAAGAACTTCGTACTATAAAGAGGAATAACAGTGTAATAACCCAAATATTTTTAAAACTTATTTTAATATTTTAAATTAAAAAAAAAAAAAAAAAAAAAAAAAAATTGGAACTTAACCGCTGGCCATCTGTTTTAAGCAGTTTCTTTTGTTTTTTTTTTTACACCCACTTAATAGCTATCACTTTGGGGGAGTCATACTGGATAGAAATAGAAAACCCTTGAATCCCTCCAGAATCTACTACGATCACTCCTTGCCTCTCTTTCCTTGTGATCTACCATGATTCTTATTTTAATTCCCGATTGTCGAGTTGTCCAGTCATGGCTTTGTATTGCCACTCTCCTTTTCGTTCACTTCCAATTTACAAGTATTTTAAATCAAAGGTAACACGATTCTACCGATCCTATTATTATAATTATTGTTCGGGGTTGTATGTTAAAATTGCTAATTGTTTCGTAAGGGTTTATATGCTGAAAATTATTATTCTATGTTGTTATTGTGTATAATATGAATAGTATAAATATGTATCTTTTTATCAAGTTTAGTCTGTGTGAGATGGGTTAAGATGATTATCGAAGTGGTTAATTGTGAATATACGGAATATGGGTCATCCGATTTGGAAAGTAGTTAAAGGCTGTGAAGGTTTCATGAAGATAAGTAATTCGTTAACAAAGTATAATACGGATGAATGGTTGCATGCGCTGGGATAAGCACAAATTCTTGTTTGTGACGGCACATATCCGTCACTCTTGAGTGACGGATATCATTTTACCTCATAAAGTACCCATTTTTTCTCTCTCTGCAACACTATTCATGTGGTCCCCTTTCTCCACTAACCCATTTTGTTACCATTTAATCTCACAAAATATCCGCCACAAATGGTAACCCGTCACAAGGGAGACCAATTGTGGGATAAGTGGTACATCAATTTATGTTCAACAACTAGTTTATCAATTCATGTTAATGACACTTTTGGGCAGTATGAATGCAAAGTGAATTTTGACTATTAGAATTGTATTGGATCTCGGTTTAGTAAGCTATTCTTATTCTCTTATTGTTGTATCCTTTGTCTTTGACTCGTGGGTGAGTAGCTTAGAGCCTTGTACTCTAAGTGTTGAGCATGGTTCTTTGAACCTTTGACAATATCGATATTGAAATTGAGATGGAAATTGGTTACTGGTATTGAGTTATGGGGCCTTTGAGCCGAGTTATGTTTACGGTCCAGAGTGACCATGGTTATTGAGTTATTTGAGTTTGAAATCGATAATGAGAAGTAAATATAGTATTACTGGCCTGGGTAGCTTCTGATATGATGAATGTAGTTTAATGAATTGATATCCCGGAGACAAGTTTCTTGTACGTTGTTCATGTGTAGCAAAGATGATTCATCTGAAGTGCAGCTTGGCCAAACTCATGTTATGGCCTTTGTTAATGTTGAACTTGTACAACCATACAAAGACAGGCCAAATAAAAGATCATTTTCTATTTTTATGAATTCTCTCCTATGACTGAGACTATCCATCATTTGAGGTTGGGCGCCTTGGAGAGTCAGCGGTGGAATTGGGCCGTATTATATGTCTATCCTTCGCCTTTTCCTGCTATTCATATAAAAACTTCTGTTTTTGAATCAGTCTCAGTGCTACAGTTGGCATTTCTTAGATGTCCATTTCTTGGTTAGGGTATAATTTATAGTCACTGAGGTTTTAGAGCCCATAGTAGAGCAACCAATGTTGCTGAACTATGAAAGATGAACATGGGTATACTACTAGCCACTCTTATGATCCGTCTACTGTTGGTCTAGCATAAGACATGTAATTGTCACCAAATTAACATGTTATGTGGGTTGGAATTTGAGAGTTTGGTAAATATGAAGTAGTTACTGATTACACTATCTATTCCTATCATTTTATTTTTGAAGTAAATACTATTTTCCTTGTAATATAACAACTCAACTTTGTTTCGGAGTTTAGCATTTATTTACTGTATCCGCTAAAATTTAAAGTCATAAGATTGGAGAATTATAGTTTGGCTCACAACCCGCAGTGGCGAGCCGGCATTTTAAAATGCCCAGTGAAGATTAAAGTTTGGCTCATAACCCGCAGTGGCGGGCCGGCATTTTAAATGCCCAGTGAAGATTAAAGTTTGGCTCATAACCCGCAGTGGCGAGCCGACATTTTAATTACCCAGTGAAGATTATAGATTCGCTCATAACCCACAGTGGCGAGCCGGCATTTTAAATGCCCAGTGAAGATAATCCAGTGAAGATTTTATTTAAAGTTTTTTAAAAGTTTGTTTACACTTTGTATTATTTTATTTTTAAAAGGGATTTGTAATAAGAGACTTTGTATATTAATTATAATATCCTTGTATTTCGGCCATTTTTGTATGTAAAAGTTAGTTTTAATTTAGCCGAAAATCAGGGGTGTTACAATTGGTATCAGAGCTGCTGGTTCTTTCTTGGTTAGGTGTTGAGATCGTCATATCTCAGCACCGACTGTTTTAACATTTTTAACTTTTCAAAAAAAAAAATGTGTTCTTAACTTTGAAATTTTTAAGTTCGAGGACGAACTTTATTTTTAAGGAGGATGGATTGTAATACCACTCATTTTCAGGAAGGTATTATTTAATGTTTTATAATTTCGAACTTCGGGACAAAGTTTTTTTTTAGGGGGGAATATTGTAATAACTCAAATATTTTTAAAACTTATTTTAATATTTTAAATTTAAAAAAAAAAAAAAAAAAAAAAAAAATTGGAACTTAACCGCTGGCCATCTGTTTTAAGCGGTTTCTTTTGTTTTTTTTACACCCACTTAATAGCTATCACTTTGGGGGAGTCATACTGGATAGAAATAGAAAACCCTTGAATCCCTCCAGAATCTACTACGATCACTCCTTGCCTCTCTTTCCTTGTGATCTACCATGATTCTTATTTTAATTCCCGATTGTCGAGTTGTCCAGTCATGGCTTTGTATTGCCACTCTCCTTTTCGTTCACTTCCAATTTACAAGTATTTTAAATCAAAGGTAACACGATTCTACCGATCCTATTATTATAATTATTGTTCGGGGTTGTATGTTAAAATTGCTAATTGTTTCGTAAGGGTTTATATGCTGAAAATTATTATTCTATGTTGTTATTGTGTATAATATGAATAGTATAAATATGTATCTTTTTATCAAGTTTAGTCTGTGTGAGATGGGTTAAGATGATTATCGAAGTGGTTAATTGTGAATATACGGAATATGGGTCATCCGATTTGGAAAGTAGTTAAAGGTTGTGAAGGTTTCATGAAGATAAGTAATTCGTTAACAAAGTATAATATGGATGAATGGTTGCATGCGCTGGGATAAGCACAAATTCTTGTTTGTGACGGCACATATCCGTCACTCTTGAGTGACGGATATCATTTTACCTCATAAAGTACCCACTTTTTCTCTCTCTGCAACACTATTCATGTGGTCCCCTTTCTCCACTAACCCATTTTATCTCACAAAATATCCGCCACAAATGGTAACCCGTCACAAGGGAGACCAATTGTGGGATAAGTGGTACATCAATTTATGTTCAACAACTAGTTTATCAATTCATGTTAATGACACTTTTGGGCAGTATGAATGCAAAGTGGATTTTGACTATTAGAATTGTATTGGATCTCGGTTTAGTAAGCTATTCTTATTCTCTTATTGTTGTATCCTTTGTCTTTGACTCGTGGGTGAGTAGCTTAGAGCCTTTTACTCTAAGTGTTGAGCATGGTTCTTTGAACCTTTGACAATATCGATATTGAAATTGAGATGGAAATTGGTTACTGGTATTGAGTTATGGGGCCTTTGAGCCGAATTATGTTTACGGTCCAGAGTGACCATGGTTATTGAGTTATTTGAGTTTGAAATCGATAATGAGAAGTAAATATAGTATTACTGGCCTGGGTAGCTTCTGATATGATGAATGTAGTTTAATGAATTGTTATCCCGGAGACAAGTTTCTTGTACGTTGTTCATGTGTACCAAAGATGATTCATCTGAAGTGCAGCTTGGCCAAACTCATGTTATGGCCTTTGTTAATGCTGAACTTGTACAACCATACAAAGACATGCCAAATGAAAGATCATTTTCTATTTTTATGAGTTCTCTCATATGACTGAGACTATCCATCACTTGAGGTTGGGCGCCTTGGAGAGTCAGCGGTGGAATTGGGCCGTATTATATGTCTATCCTTCGCCTTTTCCTGCTATTCATATAAAAACTTCTGTTTTTGAATCAGTCTCAGTGCTACAGTTGGCATTTCTTAGATGTCCATTTCTTGGTTAGGGTATAATTTATAGTCACTGAGGTTTTAGAGCCCATAGTAGAGCAACCAATGTTGCTGAACTATGAAAGATGAACATGGGTATACTACTAGCCACTCTTATGATCCGTCTACTGTTGGTTTAGCATAAGACATGTAATTGTCACCAAATTAACATGTTATGTGGGTTGGAATTTGAGAGTTTGGTAAATATGAAGTAGTTACTGATTACACTATCTATTCCTATCATTTTATTTTTGAAGTAATACTATTTTCCTTGTAATATAACAACTCAACTTTGTTTCGGAGTTTAGCATCTATTTAGTGTATCCGCTAAAATTTAAAGTCATAAGATTGGAGAATTATAGTTTGGCTCACAACCCGCAGTGGCGAGCCGGCATTTTAAAATGCCCAGTGAAGATTAAAGTTTGGCTCATAATCCGCAGTGGCGAGCCGGCATTTTAAATGCCCAGTGAAGATTAAAGTTTGGCTCATAACCCGCAGTGGCGAGCCGGCATTTTAATTGCCCAGTGAAGATTATAGATTGGCTCATAACCCGCAGTGGCGAGCCGGCATTTTAAATGCCCAGTGAAGATAATCCAGTGAAGATTTTATTTAAAGTTTTTAAAAGTTTGTTTACACTTTGTATTATTTTATTTTTAAAAGGGATTTGTAATAAGAGACTTTGTATATTAATTATAATATCCTTGTATTTCGGCCATTTTTGTATGTAAAAGTTAGTTTTAATTTAGCCGAAAATCAGGGGTGTTACAAACAGGCTTAAGGGAGTTAAAAAGGTGAAGGTAAGTGAACAAGTCTCGGCAATGTTTCAACAAAAATTGCCCATTAAGTGTGGAGACCCGGGAATGTTCACAATACCTTTCACTATTGGAGACACCAAAATTCATAACGCTATGTTAGATTTAGGTGCCTCGATCAATGTAATTTCCCACTCCATCTGTCAGACATTAAAACTTGGACCTATGAGTAAAACAAATGTTATCATTCAATTGGCGGATCGGTCCAATGTTTATCCAAAGGGAATAGTTGAGGATGTCTTAGTTATGGTTGATAAATTGATTTTCCCTGCGGACTTTTATGTGCTAGATATGGAGCACGATAGACATGCTGCCCCTATACTGTTAGGGAGACCATTTATGAAAATTGCAAAAACTAAGATTGATGTTTTTAGCGGTTCTCTTACTATGGAGTTTGATGGTCAAGTGGTGGAGTATAATATTTTTGATGCTATGAAATTTCCCGCTGATGACCATTCTTTATGTCTTATTGATACGTTTGAGCCATTAGTGCAGGATACCTTTGATTTTGACAATCCAGATGAGCACCAGGTTGTGATTGAGAAGGGTATAGTAGAAGATGATTTTGATGATTTATTGCCTACTAACATGCAAGAAAGAGCTACTGACCTGACGGGGGTGTCAATCATGCACACATAGCCACCTCCTTTAAAACTAACTGTGCCTAGTGAAACCTTGTTACCATCTATTTTGCAGGCACCCGTTGTAGAATTGAAACCACTCCCTGATCACTTGAAGTATGTGTTTCTTGGTGAGGGAGATGCATAGCCTGCAATTATCTCTAGTAAGCTCACCGAGGAACAAGAAGAGAGGTTGGTTGAGGTGTTGAAGAAGCACAAACAAGCTATAGGATGGACTATTGCTGATATCAAAGGCATAAGTCCATCAACTTGCATGCATCAGATTCTGCTCGAGGATGAAGCAAAACTGGTAAGGCAACCGCAACGGCGGTTGAATCCTCATATGATGGAAGTTGTGAAAAAGGAGCTATTGAAACTTCTCCAAGAAGGTATGATTTATCCTAATTCTGATAGCAAGTGGGTTAGCCCCACTCAGGTTGTCCCTAAGAAAAGCGGAGTCACTGTTGTAGAGAATAAAGATGGGGATTTAGTACCTACTAGAGTCCAGAATAGGTGGAGGATGTGTATAGATTATCGTAGACTGAACACGGTAACTAGGAAAGACCATTTTCCCCTCCCCTTCATTGATCAGATGTTAGAGAGACTCGCTGGAAAAGCATACTACTACTTTTTGGATGGATATTCAGGTTATTTTCAGATAGCTATTGCTCCCGAGGACCAGGAGAAGACTACTTTTGTTAGAAATCTATATCTCATTATACAACATATTCATATATGTTCTAATTAATTTAGTCATAAAATTAATTTCTAAATCTTATGCATGCAAACTAAAATAAAAGGAGATAAGAAAATCAATTTCTCACCAAATAAATTTCGGTCAAAAGGGCACCAACAAGATCTCCTTCTTGTTAGTTCTTGAGCTTTCCAATATTGGATGGACATACATGACCTCAAAATAGAAGCCCTCCAATTAGTAGCACCAAGACTATCCCTTAAACCCACAAACTAATATGTACTAGATATTTATATTGTGGTTTACCTTAAAATTGATTACTAATACTCATATATTACATTGATAATTTTAGTAATCTTTTGAACAAATTTGAATCAAAAATTCATCCTTTTTGATGAAGATTAAAGAGAGAATAATTCATGAACTTTTGCATGTATTTTGAATGGTAGAGTGTGATGATAATAAAAGAACAAAAGCCCTCTAATTAGTAGAGAGGCCACACGGTTTTTGGTGAGGCAAGGGACCAATATATGGTCCTTCACTTTTCTTTTTGTTCTTTTCTATACCTTAGGCTTGTAAGGCTAGTTGTAGGTTAGTGATCATTAGCTTATTTTATCTCATAAAATAATTCACCCATTAACTCCCTTAACACTCTAATTTCGGTCCATCTTTATAAAATGGACTACCATTTTATTTTTGTCAATTTGTCATTTGTCACACAATATGTCACATGTAGTATGATACATGTTACTAATTAATTAAATGCATATTTATCATATAAATATCATTTTATAAATTAATTAAATTACATTCAACAAATTGACTAGTGATACTTGATCACATAAATAAAATGGGTCATATAATTATAATTCACAATATCTTGTAATTATAATCAACCATTCATTCTTATCTTTATTGTTTCTCAAACAATAAACAATTTTAGTAATAAAGCATTTTATTTACTAAAATAAATCTTATTTAATCCCATTACAATAAGATATCAATATTCTCTTTCACAAATTGAATTGTTCAATTTTAAGGAATTAATTAATCTGTATCGGTATACAATTAATTAACCTTTTCAATTAAGGGAATCGTCCTTTAGGTGTGACCTCAAGAGATCAACTGATCACCACCGTCGCACGACAGTAATGTCAAACTCTAGCCAGCCAATCATTACCGATATGTGTGGACCAGTTGACTATATAAATTATGTATCATCCCTTCCGTATTCTTGCAATGAGATTTAATAATGATATTTAAATCATGTGATCGCACTATTGTTGAGGACACATTTCCCAACAATCTCCCACTTGTCCTCGACAAGTGTGCGTCACCAATTCTCTTGTCATATTACTATCTCCCACTCAATGCAAGGTGTCTTTCGGGTCGTACTTGCAAGTGATCATATCGAGAGTGGTTTCCTCGATCTGGAGAATAACTGATTGACCGGATTTATCTATCATAGATACCTTCCGAGCGTGGCCACGTATTTCCGATTCATTACTCCTCGAGTGGCCCTGAGATATTGTTTTAACCCTGACAAGGGGGTGGACAATTCCTATCGCACTTATTCCCTTCGACTAGCCACAACCATCATAACCCAAAATATGCCCATTTGACCCCATTTACGAAGGTCGTAGTAACACAAATCAAAGTTAATCTGAAACTGTGCCATCTTAGGCGAACAGTCTTTAGTCAAAAGAATCGACTCATTAGAATACTATAGTAGCTCTCGCCACGACCAGGCTATATAAATTTGCCAGAACTCTATAAGCGGTCACTGTCCGACAAAGTGTTCCTAACAGTCTGCCTATGTGATCGACTAGTCATCTCACATGACTCTATGGCATTTGAACTTTCCATCTATCGCATCACACTCTAGTCACTTCGAGACGTCACCTCATACAAGTGACTATGGGTGAATACAATGCTAATCCGTGTTCACTTTAACGGGGTTCAATGTTGTCTGTACAACCCGTTTGGATGTAACAAAGTATAATAGAAGAGTTTTAAAGTAAAACTCGAATGACAAATGCGATTATCACATATGAATAGTCAATACCTGATTACTATTTCACGTTCTATAATCTAATTTGATCTTGTATGTAGTTGTTCATTTCAATTCAATTGAAATGACATGACTCATCATGTTTAGCCTATGAGAAGGCTTTGGTTAGTAGGTTTTATCAACTTCTTGTACCTTACTCAACCTTACTACATACTCGTTTTCCTTTGTAATGTATACATTTGCATCACAAAACTTTCTGAGTACGTATCGAGATCCAATCAAGACATAGGTCCTCTAGCCTAAGAAAAGCTCCCACTGTTTTCACAGTGTGCGGGACTCATCCTCTTGCACATCTCATGATCGCAAGTGTACTCAATTTCCGTTATTAATATCTCTCATTGTTCTTTATTGCCTAGAACGATTCTAGAAAATCTATTTCTTAAATAACATAGCCACAATGGTATCTTAACCATCCTAATGTGTTTTGATTATGGTTTTGTCAGAAACCATGCGCAATCTCAATTGTCAATTGTCACTTGTGTAACACCCTTACACAAAATTGCATCATAAACACTTTGCTTTACTTCCTTAATGCTTCTGCAAGCACTTAAGGGTAATCTTTATGGCTTACTTGGTAAAGATTACTTAAATTCGATTTTGAAAAACAATTCATCATACTCAAAGTATATGAAGTGTTATACATCATTACTTATTTAATTGATCCGGCAGCGGAAGCAAATGGAATCAATCAAATATGTTCAATTTAATTGAACTAGTCATGAATCTTATCAACATAAGACTTCTTATTGACGCTAATATCGTGTGGATTTATCTTCATAAATCCGGATATTCAAGATGTATTATATTACTCCAAAAGTCTAAAATCATTCGCAATGATCAATATGTCATCCACATATAAGACTAATTAAAATTACCGTAACTCCCACTAAACTTCATGTATAAAAACAACTTCTCGACTTATCGAGAAAAGTTTTATAACATGATCAAAACATTGATTCTAACTCATTGATGTCCTACTTAAGATCCTTTCTTAAGTTTCACATTATCTTAGGATTGTAAGAATCTATAAAACTCATGACATGTATTGAATACATTCCTTCTTTTGAAGAAGTGGGTTTTAGATTCACTTGTTGTATGCATATCCTCATAATGAAATACAATCCCTAAGAAGATCCAAATAGACTTAAGCATTTCAATTAGTGCAAAACCCTTTGCAACCAATCAAGCTTTGAAATCTCTCTTTATTAGTGCAAAACCCTTTGCAACTAATCAAGCCTTGATATTTCGGATTTTCATGGCTCTAAGCCTTGTATTGAGTTGTGACTTAAAACACTCTCATGTAAGTCATATGTTCATTACTTTCTAGAAGTAATGAACTTGAATCAATCGATTTCATTTGTAAGTTATAAGCTCTTTACTTTTTTTTTAAAAAGTAGCATGAATTCATCATTTTTAACAAGTGACGAATTTAACCTCCTAGGTTTTGAAGAAACAATGTCTTACACAAAACGTCTCATGTAGCCAAGAAAGACCAGTTTCTTGCGACATAACATTCTCTGTGGCATTCTTTGTGGCTCTTGAATAATTTCTCACACTCTGTCTTCTAGAAATAAACTTGTATTTTAGAAAGACAGCTTCACGAGCCGCAAACCCGTCGTACTCGTGATAATTGAAAAGGGAAAAATGAGCATTTGTTTTTTGTGTAAACTTACAAACATGGTACCCTTACCATTTCATATCTCATATGATTCGATTTAGTGGAAAAAATAATTTAGACAAAAAAGATAAAATCCCCAAAAGGATCAAGTAACTCAAAGTAACTTGATTGAAGTCCAAACCGTATCGAATAGTGTTTGATTTCTTATCCAACCACACATTATTCCATAATGCGTGCTAAGAGAGATTAACTTGTGATACTATATCACATTTCCTTTGGCTTATATCAAAGTCTTCACTTTGATAATCCCATCGCGATTAAATCGTGATTCCTTGAACTCTTTGAAATTCTTCAAAGATTTCTCTATTTACCTTATTAAGTGAACATATTAGTGTCAACTTAAATCGTTGGTAAAAGATAATGATCAGCCTATTTTGGATCGATGATTTACAACCTCGATCTCCTTTTCAACCAAAAGGCACGAGATATCTTGCTTTGAATACAAGATACGCATAAACTATAAGATCTAATGGTTTCAAGAGTACTCGATAACTCTTTGCGTTAATCATTCTAGAATCTAAGGTTTGATCTTGGGTTACCAATTTGAGTCTTGCATCATCTTCATGATATATTATTCTAGTTTGGTTTAGAATATAATCACCTTGATAATGGGCTAGCCATATATCAACTTATGGTGTATAGGGTCACAAAAGTGAAACCTCTTTTTGTATCTTAACAAGTTTGTATTCTTATTTAGAGTTTATGTACTTAATAGTCACAATTAAGTACAACTCCAAACCCAAAACTAGATTTAGTACACAATGACTCTAT
The DNA here is from genome assembly GCF_048544455.1 of Silene latifolia. Taxonomy (NCBI): domain Eukaryota; kingdom Viridiplantae; phylum Streptophyta; class Magnoliopsida; order Caryophyllales; family Caryophyllaceae; genus Silene; species Silene latifolia. Next base: position 2,171,095 of record NW_027413661.1, on the reverse strand, counting down.
CTCTCGATTTCATTGTTGCTAGTCGTCATATTCTAATCATCCTATGTATCAAACATAATGATGAAAACCACCACCGGTTTCTAATATTGACGAAGTAGTACTAGCAAAATTTTATGTTAATCAAATAAACATTTAAAGAAGAAGGTCCAATTAGATGTCCCACAACTAACTTGTTGATTCTTCAATAATTTGGGGTAGTTTCCTTTCTCGTGTCCAACATTTAAGACAATGGAAACTTTATCGGTCGGGATTGATAGGTTTAGTATCGTCATTCTCAACAACTTTACCTTTAACATTACCTTGTATCAATTCCATTATAATCTTTACTTCTTGAACCTCGTCCTCATCTTAACGGTTTAAGAGAATGCTCCCACTCATTTCAATGAGTCTTTGCTTTGAGAAGCAAAATTGAATTCATGAAGATTACTCTTCATTTGTTCGTTTTAGTCTTAAAACTTTCATTGAAGTGGTTGCGTTATTTTGGTCAATTACGAATTCTGACAAATCTAATTACCAAAACAATTTATCGCTTCAAGGTACTTAATTTAATTAAGTATATGAAACATAATCCATTGTACGTAGATGTGTTAGTCAAGAATCAAAAACCTGTTTGATAATGAATAACTTTTATCTATACTCTTTACATGAGATCCTTCCAATGGATAATTCGAGGTTTTAGAAGAAAATTCAAATTTTGTCTTTAGTTACGATGTTTTAATGGAGTTTTGAATCGAAATGATATCGTATATGAATTGTGGTAAAGAAATAGAACAATGTGATAAGTGAAAACAAAACATTCATCGTTATAATAATACTTGTAGATAACAAGTAAAGCATTTACATAGTGACCTCTACCCAACTATGATAAATGATTCCGAGATCCAAATTCATATTAACTTGGGCACGGGATAGCCGATGGAACCCTTATCAATATAACTCGGTGGACTAACTCTTTAGTCGATTCTACTTTTAGAATTCTCGGTCGATAAAATTATTCTAATATTTATCTATAGCCCGGAACACATGCGACTACGGTCACGAATACTTCCGTTGAGCTCAATCCAAATTTCGAATAAATGTGTCTATGATCGAAATCCACATCAACTTGGGCACGGGATAGCCGATGAAACCCTCATCAACACGAATTCGGTGGATAGACATTTATCACCCACTTCCCCTACGTAACAAGGTTTGTACCCCGGGATGGCCGAGTGCACTCCCTCATGAAATAGGTTTTCATGGTTTCTACTTTTTGGTAAGGCTATGTCTCAATTGTTTATTTTTAGCGAGAGGTCATGTCAATTTAATATCTATCACGTTTTAAGTGAACTAAAGCGGTGAACTACGATAATTCTAATTGACACGGTCGACATACTCGATTAAAATGACAATGCATGTTTTAGTTATGGCGATTTAGCGATGCATGCGACATATAAATAAAATGCAAAGCATAAATAAAATAATCCTAGTATGGCCTTCCTAAAATAGAAAAACTATTTAACTATTACATATTCGGAAACCAACTCCATTGGTCCCTTGAACTTCGGTTGTGGCACGCATCTCGAGGTAACGCCGTCTTTGTGTATCGCCATCTTGAAGAAATCCGTCTTTGGGAACTCCGAGATAAATAAAATTACATAACAAATTACATAATTTCCTATTATACATTTGTAATTAAAATAAAATAAATCTATTAAATTATAAAACGGTGATACGAGATCACAATAAATTACAACTGAATCGATATTCCCATACATTTTGGGTAATATCAATTAAAAACTAAGGCCATACTAAGTAAAAATTTACATAATTCAAAAATTACATAAAATAAAATTATGACAATCATAAATAAAATGCAGCATTATAATATGTATAAACATGCCCAATTTTATGCTAAATCGCCTTTAAGGAGCCAATATCGTATATTACACGGTTTTTACGGATTTGCGTGATTCAACGTTTTATAATCACGATAATTACATAAATTCATATTTATGCACAAGTTAATTACCCTAAATTCTTAGGACTCAAAATTAGTCTTCACTAACTATTTGACTATAATTAACTTATATTACTTAAAATTGTTCATTAATGGACTCAAAATTACAATAAAATGCTATAAACTTCAAATAAATCACAAAAATTTCAAATAAATTCAAAATTTGAAATTTAAACTCATGAACATTCTGGAAAAATACCATGACACTCATAATGTTCAAAAACTTAGGTTAAAAATTTCGAAAGTTATCGGGAAAAACAATGTTGCGGTTTATCGGATTTATCAATAAAAATCATAAAAACATGAGAAAAATTATATTCATCAACTTTTCAATTTTAGATCTGAAAAAGATAATAAAATGCAACATGTGACGTTTTTCCTTAGTCATGAAGTATGTTTTAGCAATTATTCACTAATTAAGTCACTATTTATGCTATTTTTAATCAAAAATCCATAAATCATGCATGAAGACTTCATTATTGCCGATTATTTTACACAAATCTTGTAAAATTGCATGTGACAACATACTAAATTTCTATGACCAGATTCGAAATATTTCTCATATTAACCTATTTTTCATTTAAATTCGATTTTTATCATGAAAAATCCATTTTTCGAGCATAAGAACTCATAAAATTATGAAACTTTCCAGATCATCTAAAAATAATATATGTGAAAACATATCCAAAAACCACTGGAAAATTCGAAGTTTAGCTAATTTTCGTCCAAAAATGACATTTTTATCATAAAAATCACATTTTAATGCCAATATTATATAAAATGAACAATAAAATCAATAAATTAACCAAAATATCCTAAATATATTTTAGGATCAGAAACTTTAACATGCATAAATTATTTTCGTGATATATCATAATATCACAAATTTACAAGTTTTGTTTGTTAATCATATAACTCGGAAAAACAATAACCGATTTGCATGCAAACAGCCTTGTGCTCATGATACCGCTTGTTAGAAATCTATATCTCATTATACAACATATTCATATATGTTCTAATTAATTTAGTCATAAAATTAATTTCTAAATCTTATGCATGCAAACTAAAATAAAAGGAGATAAGAAAATCAATTTCTCACCAAATAAATTTCGGTCAAAAGGGCACCAACAAGATCTTCTTCTTGTTAGTTCTTGAGCTTTCCAATATTGGATGAACATACATGACCTCAAAATAGAAGCCCTCCAATTAGTAGCACCCAAGACTATCCCTTAAACCCACAAACTAATATGTACTAGATATTTATATTGTGGTTTACCTTAAAATTGATTACTAATACTCATATATTACATTGATAATTTTAGTGATCTTTTGAACAAATTTGAATCAAAAATTCATCCTTTTTGATGAAGATTAAAGAGAGAATAATTCATGAACTTTTGCATGTATTTTGAATGGTAGAGTGTGATGATAATAAAAGAACAAAAGCCCTCTAATTAGTAGAGAGGCCACACGGTTTTTGGTGAGGCAAGGGACCAATATATGGTCCTTCACTTTTCTTTTTGTTCTTTTCTATACCTTATACTTGTAAGGCTAGTTGTAGGTTAGTGATCATTAGCTTATTTTATCTCATAAAATAATTCACCCACTAACTCCCTTAACACTCTTATTTCGGTCCATCTTTATAAAATGGACTACCATTTTATTTTTGTCAATTTGTCATTTGTCACACAATATGTCACATGTAGTATGATACATGTTACTAATTAATTAAATGCATATTTATCACATAAATATCATTTTATAAATTAATTAAATTACATTCAACAAATTGACTAGTGATACTTGATCACATAAATAAAATGGGTCATATAATTATAATTCACAATATCTTGTAATTATAATCAACCATTCATTCTTATATTTATTGTTTCTCAAACAATAAACAATTTTAGTAATAAAGCATTTTATTTACTAAAATAAATCTTATTTAATCCCATTACAATAAGATATTAATATTCTCTTTCACAAATTGAATTGTTCAATTTTAAGGAATTAATTAATCTGTATCGGTATACAATTAATTAACCTTTTCAATTAAGGGAATCGTCCTTTAGGTGTGACCTCAAGGGATCAACTGATCACCACCGTCGCACGACAGTAATGTCAAACTCTAGCCAGCCAATCATTACCGATATGTGTGGACCAGTTGACTATATAAATTATGTATCATCCCTTCCGTATTCTTGCAATGAGATTTAATAATGATATTTAAATCATGTGATCGCACTATTGTTGAGGACACATTTCCCAACAACTTTTACATGCCCTTTTGGCACATTCGCGTATCGGCGCATGCCATTTGGGTTATGTAATGCACCCGCAACATTTTAGCATTGTATGATTAGTATTTTCTCTGAGTATGTGGAAAATTTCATTGAGGTATTTATGGATGATTTTACTGTGCATGGTGATTCTTTTGATGCATGTTTAGATCATTTATCACTTGTTTTGAAGCGTTGTATTGAAACTAACCTTGTGATAATTCTGAGAAGTGCCATTTCATGGTTGAGCAGGGTATAGTTTTGGGACATGTTGTGTCGGGTAAAGGGATAGAGGTAGATAAAGCTAAAATTGATACAATTAAGAGTTTACCTTATCCTACTAATGTGCACGAAGTTCGCTCCTTTCTTAGACATGCAGGTTTTTACAGAAGGTTCATTAAGGATTTTTCCAAGATTTCACAACCATTGTGCAAATTGCTGCAAAAGGAGATTGACTTTGTGTTTGATGAGGCTTGTAAGACGACATTTGATCAGCTAAAAACCCGTCTTACAACTGCTCTGATTATTCAGGCCCCTGATTGGTCTCTTCCTTTTGAGATCATGTGTTATGCGAGTGATTATGCTCTTGGGGTGGTCTTGGGTCAAAAGAATGGGAGAGCTTCTCATGTTATTAATTATGCATCTATGACCCTTAATGATGCACAACACAACTACTCGACTACTGAGAAAGAGATGTTGGCTGTTGTGTTTGCTTTAGAAAAATTTCGTTCTTATTTGCTTGGTCCCATGAAATCAATCCCCACTTAGAAAGAGTTACGGATGTGGCATTTCATGGAGCTATTGAGATACGTAGTTTGGCTACTAACAAGGTTTTGAAGGTGAATGGTCAACGGTTAAAGCCTTACTACGAGGGGTTCCAAGTTGAGACGGTAGAGAGTTTGACTCTCTACGAGCCTATTTATGAAGACTAAATCTCGCCCCTAAGTCGAGCAAACGACTATAACCAAAAGCGCTTACGGGAGGCAACCCGGGTTTTATTTTTATTTTAGTTAATTCTCTCAAGTTATTTATTTTCTGTTAATTTAATTCGTTAATTTGATTTGTTTTTATTTTTTTTAAATGGTGTATTCTTTTTGTCAGGTTGGAAAATGCTATGACATTTGTGGAGTGTTGAGAGTCGAGAGCTGCCATCCCAAGTCGGGAATTTGAGTGACATTAGCGAGGTTGAGCCTAAAAAAAATAAAAAAAAATAAAAAAATAAAAAAAATAAAAAGAGAGTTGTACAGTACACACTCGCCTAGCTCATTGGCGAGTCTCCTCATGGATTTTTGGGCGGCTCTCCCACTACAAGCCCACCACCCGGGCTGCTATCCTACAATCCGCCGAAACCTCCTGTTTCTTTTTACTCACTTTCCTATCTCACACACAACACACAAACCTCCATATTAAAAAAAAAAAAAAAAAAAAAAAAAAAACAAAACAAATAATAAAAAACATAAACACGACAGAACAGCAGCAGCAGCGACTGACACCTAGCAGCCGATGATACGTGCCTAATGTATAGTCTTTTTAGCCTATTTCAGCACGTATTTCTATGCATTTCTATACTGTTTTTATAGTATTTTGCCCGAATTGGCTACTTTGGTGTATTTTGTCCTTTTTATAGGAATGATCGCGGAAGTGGTGGAACCATGCTCCTTTTCGTCCTTTTTGCATGCATTTAGAGGAGACGGAGTTGTCCCAGAGTAGAGTACCGCACTTGGAAGCATCGTGGCACGCATTACGAGGCATTTGGGTGAAGACGTGAGCTGAATTGAAGATCCAAGTGGTCTATCGAGCTGCTTGGTGGTCGATCGAAGGGTTCCTAGGCTCTCTGAGGCTCGATCGAGAGGTTCCTTCCTTGATCGAGTAGGATGCACATGACCAAGTCCTCGATCGAGTTGATTGTTGCTCGATCGAGGGACTTCTGCTGAGACATTGGTCGATCGAGTGGTGTTGCCTACTCGATCGAGAGGATTTCGACTTCGTGGGCTTAATCAGTCCATGTTTTATTTCCGCATAAGCACTTAGGGGTTTTGGCTATTTAACCTATGTTTTACTAGGTTATTAGTCATTCAATTCTTACTATTCCTTTTACTATCTCTTTTACTATCTTTCACATTTGAACTACTGCTACTTTCCTACGTTACTTCTTCTCCTTCCACTGTTGCTTGCATTTTGGGATTATTTCACTCGGACTCGGTTGTTCTTTACGCCGGAATCGCTTAGATTGTAATCTCCTTTCTTCTCTTAATAATAATTAACCTTTTGTTGCATTGTCTTCTTGTTATTGTTATCATTCTTTCTGCCCTAATTTATATTATTGCATTTTATTGTTATTTCGTCATGTCTTCTGCTGGAATCTTGTTTGCTGCTAGTTTCATTAATAATATGAGTAGCTAAACCCTTTCATGTTGGGATTAGGGGATCTGCGGTAGAATAATGACGATGTAGTGAATGAATTAGACGAATTGACATAAGAGACTCTGTCACTATAGCAATATAACTGTAATTCTCGACCTAGTTGAGTGCACGCTTCTATGTCACCCATTAATCTGGCTACAATTAATCCTGGATCGAAAGATTGGACTAAATAGGCCTGCTATAAACAGTAGACTACCCTAATGAGGACGAAAGTTAAGTTAGTGGTATTTTAGGGTGGGAAGTGGACCGAAAGGACCTTCTAATATCCGTCTCACATTAGTTCGTCTGAGTCGTTTACTGCTAAGTTGTTGTACTACCGTAGTGAACCGAGTTCCCGACATGTCCCCCTCTTATTGATAGTTTTAAATCATTTCCTGCTTATCTGCTCTCCTCTTTATTTCTCTTCCTTTTACTCCGTAGTTTAGAACAAAAAATTTAATCAACACCAATTGTTACCATAGGATTAGAAATAGATAGCTGTAGTTGCATTACCTCCCTGAGGATTCGATACTCGACTGCCTCTACTACATTTTTAGTTGAGACCGTTAGGTTTATTTTTGACAGGTACGCGACAGACGTGTCAAATTTTGGCGCCGTTGCCGGGGAGGCAATTGTTCAAATTACTAGCTGTTTTATTTTTAATTCTTCTTTTAGTTTAAGGAACATCGTTCCTTAGACTATTCTCATATCTTGTCTGTAGTTTCGTCTTATGCGCAGGTCGCAAGGTGGGCCACTACTACCTTTTGATCCCGAGATTGAGAGATCTCTGCGCGTAAAAAGGAGACTATTTCAAGAGCAACAGCGAGAGGAAGAAGAGCCTAGTTCTCGTGGTAACTTTTACGAGAACGAGCTTTTCAAGACAATCCACCGTCTTCTCCGCTTTCCAATTCATCACTTGAGTCTATCACTTTCCCGCAATTTCCCGAAATGGTTGAGGAAGCAACCATTGCTAGTCACTCCGAGCCCACGGCCGACAATCTCTATAAAGGGTTCGAATCAGGAGATGCCGGAAGTTCGAGCCTAAGCTCGCATACATCAATATGGTCGAGAAAAATCGGTTCGGGAGCTGAATCAAGACGCAGCTCAAAGATATGGAGACCTTCATTGATTATGTTGCTCCATACCTCCTCCACCGGTGCGTGATGATCGATCAAAGAAACTATGTTCATCTTCTCACTCCGCGATGCTGCAAGGGAGTGGTATAGGGATTTGGACCGAGCTGCTCAAGGCATAACAGATTGGAATTCGCTAGCATTGGCGTTTTATAAAAAGTATTTCTCTGCTTCGAGAACCATAGCCATCAGAGCTCAGATAACCAGTTTCAAACAAGGGCCCGACGAGAATTTCCACGAGGCATGGCTTCGATTTAAGAAACTGGTGCGGACCATACCGCACCACGGTTTCGAAAAATGGAGCCTGTGTAACCACTTTTACAATGGTTTATATGATGATCGAGGGGCTATACTAGATGCGGCAGCCAACGGTCGATTTTCGACAACTTGGGGCGACGAAGGGATGGAAAATCATAGATGATTTAGCCACTCATAGGGCTGAATACGGGAATTCAAGAGGAAACCAAAGGAGAGCTGCTGAATCCTCTTCGATGAGCCGCATTAGAAGCCCTTACCGCTAGGTTCGACAAGTATGAACTAGGGGGAGCTCTCAAGCCAGGGATGTACCAGGTTAATGCTATGACAGACGGTCCTTTCGTCTGTATGAGGTGCGGGGTAGATGGACATGTCGCTGATTATTGTCCTAGTCCTTATGAGCAATGTGCTGCCTTTCAACACTACAGGCAAAACAACACTCATTACGAGCCGAATATCCACCCCAATTTGAGGTGGAGTAACCGAACAACGTACTCAATCCTACCGCCCCTCCAAATCGCCGCAACAACCATACATCCCTCCACATCAGAAGCAACAAGGCTATCAGAAGCCTCCGTCCTTTAACCCTCCTAACCACGGTTCATCTTCAAGTGGGGTGAGTGAAATGAGCGAGTTAAAGTCTATGATGCAAGCCATTACAAAGCAGCTTCATGCGAGTGATCAACAAAGAAGCACAAGTGATCAACAGCGAGACGCGTCCATAAAGGCGCTTGAGATTCAAGTTGCCCAACTCGCCGCGAATCAATCCTCGAGGAAGCCGGGTCATTTACCGACTCAAAATGAGAAGAACCCAAACGAGACGGTACATTTGATAGAGTTGAGAAGCGGTCTTTCTTATGAGGGACCAGAAATGAAGAAATCGGACACGAAATAGCGATGAATCGATGATGAACAGAGTTCTGTTAAGAAAAAGGGGCTCACGACGAAGCAGTTACTCGATCGACTGAAATCAGGTGGTCGATCGAGTGGAATTGGTGAGGAAAGCCCTCGATCGAGTAGTATTTCTGCTCGATCGAGTGAACTGGAAGCTGAAGATGGTCGATCGAGTGGGAATGTTGCTCGATCGACTGAAGTTGCTGAAGAAGGTGCTCGATCGAGTGAACACATTGCTCGATCGAGTGATATTGATGACGGGAAGCTTATTCGAGAGCCTGCTAGTGCTCGTTTAAGCGAGGAATTACCAGAAAGGCCTCGTTCGAGAGGTAAGAAGCGTCCAAAGGATACCGAACTTGCTCCGGAAGACACTTTGGAGGCAAGAAACAAGGGACTCGAGATTCCAATTACTGTTCCCTTCCCGAGGCGGCTGCAGAATACCAAGATTAATCAACAGTTTAGCAAATTTGTTGAGCTTTTGAAGAGTTTGGAAGTTTCCGTGCCGTTCATCGAATCACGACCAAGGTACCCTCTTATTTAAAATTTATGAAAGAGATTTTAGCACGTAAGAGGACCATTAATGATAATGAGACCGTAGCCTTGACTGAGATGGGGTCAGCCCTATCTCAAAATAAGCTACCTATTAAGCAATCAGACCCGGGTAGTTTTTCGATCCCTTGTCACATAGGTATGCAATTGATTGATAATGCGCTATGCGATTTAGGCGCTAGCGTAAGTGTTTTACCATTGTCTCTAGCTAAGAGACTTGGTGTGACAAAACTGAGTTGTACCAACATGACTGTCCAGATGGCCGACCGTAGTTTATCACGGCCACTAGGTGTAGCGGAAGACGTACCTGTTCGGATCGGGAAGTTCTTTATTCCCGTCGATTTTGTCGTCCTAGATATCCCCGAAGATGTGCACACCCCTATCATTTTAGGGAGACCATTTTTGTCCACTTTGCCCGTGCGATAATAGATGTCGGGGAAGACTTTGACCTTCCGGGTAGGGGACGAGGAGCCGACTTTCCATCAGGTCAAGTTCCGGAGGGCTCCCATGCAAGCTCAGCCTTGCAATGCCCTTTCTTCTGTTGACCCTATTATTGACACTCCAGATGAAAATTTGGAGAATATTGCTGTTATTGCTAACCCTCCGCCTCATACTGAGAGCAAAAAGGAGGAAAAATCGTCTGTTTCCCTTCTGCGCAGTACGGATGAAGGCAAGAAAGGAGTTGTCAAAGGACGTGGTACAACCATTATCAATCGAACTGGAGCAAAGGATGCCAAGGAAGATGACAGAGGGGCGAGGACGAAGACAGTTCGCACCTACATAGATGGGAACTACATTCCTACTACTGTCGCAAACAGTAATTCAAGCTCATGGAAGTCAAAGAGGACGGTCAGTATCGCTGAAGTGACGTCCTCCAGTCAGAAACCCACCAAGGGGCTACTGAAAGCTAATGGGAATTAAACGGGGAAATGCCCCGTGTAACAAAGTGTAATAGATATTCGTTTGAATTTCTTTTGAATTTCTTTATTACGTTTTTAATTAGGACAATTAGTTTAGACATCTCTTTAGCTTAGACTGAGACTATAGACTGTGTTTTCTGCGTTTTTGGTATTTTGGGATGTGTTTGGATATGTTTTATGCAGGTTTGGGGAAATGTCACGCATTTCGAGGAAGTAAAGACAGAAATTCAAAGAAGTCTACACGAGGAAGTCCTCGATCGAGTACTTTTTGTACTCGATCGAGTGAAAAATGGTTCGATCGAGCTCGCTGGTTACTCGATCGAGGAAGGCCACAGAGGAATTGATCGATCGAGAGGACTGTTACTCGATCGAGCAAAAGGGACAGCAAAAGTCCTCGATCGAGTGATTAAAACCACTCGATCGAGTGAGATGAACAGGGACAACGGGAGTTTTCTTTCTTAAACTCTTTATTTCCCTAATCTTATTTCATTTCACTTATATTTCCGTCTAACCTCTCCCTAATGTGCGATTAATTTTCTCCCAATTCCCCATTTCTTGCCCAATATTATCAAATCCGCCACCTACATTCCCTTCATAGCTAATTAATCTCCAATAGCCCCATATTTTCCCCATCTTTTATGCTCGTTTTCTCGTTTTTTTTAAGGGGATTAGGGTTTGCGGTTTTTCAATCGAAAATCCGCCTTGGTTGATTGTTTTTTTGAAGTTTAATTGCATACTGTAGGTTAATCATCATCAAGTAAGTGTTTCTTTCACACTCTTTGCATTTTCTCTTTAATTAATTCGAATTTCTTGAGGTGAATTGAATTAGGGTTCGAAAATCCCATGTCTAGTCGAATTTATTCGATTAAATTGTGTTTATTTGCCCTTGATTAGCTTGATGATGATATTTTCGCAATTCCTCACTGTTTTTGCATGTTAAAATTCGAATTTCGCGCGATTTCGGCGACTAGGGTCCCTGTAAGTCGAATGTGTCGACTGTCAGACGGTTTTCTGTTGCCTTGCTTGCTTAACTTCAGTCCATGCTTACTTAACGCTGTTGTTAATCTCCGTTACCGTCCCCTATCGCCTTTATATGCTTTGTGAATTATTAGGAATCTCGCTTGTGAGTGGTTATTCTCGATCGCCCAGTCATACATGCCCCCATTTCTGGTTTTCATCTTTGTATTAGCCCTTTTGCGATCCATTGCTTTATCATATTATCACCACTCACTTGCTGCTTTTCGAAATTTTTGAGGAATTGTTTGGTTTTGATTGTTGTATGTCGATTGTTTCGACCAATAGGGCCATCCTTTTTGCTGTCACATGTTGGTTAGCGGTCGTTTTAACCACGGTTAGCAGCATCCTCTCTTATTCGTGCCCTTTGATACTTTGCAGGATGGACGCGAGTTCTTTGCCTTCTACTAGTACGTCCTCCAGCTCGTCAGTGAGCGAGTCAGTGGTCCTTGCTGTTGCCACTAGCTCCGCCTTGGTCACCACTGCAGCACCAGTTCTACTTGTCTCACCTGCGGGGACAGTGTACGCGCCCGCCTCGGCCGGGAGCTCGATTCGAGCTTCACCACCCGTTACTCCTACTGACCTTTCTCTCTCATTGGATCATGGATTCAGCCCGTTTCCAGCACTGGTATCTTGCCACCGAGACCACACCAAAGAAGGCTAGCCGATTAGCCATCACTTCCGGCCCTTCCGAGGTCGTTGTTACGGGAGAGGGCGCTCTCGCACCTTTGCCGAAGTCGCCCACTGCACGTTTCACTTCGAGGCTCACCGGAAACGGTTAGTTGCTTTACTTCGTTGCCCTCTCTCCCCCACCCGTTTCCTTGCGCAGACTGACCTAGAGACCTTAGGCATTTATGAGGAGGTCTGTAGTTTGTTGAACGGAACGGGTATGTCGGGTCTGATCACCACGCAGGAAGCTACTATTCGTACCCTTACGTACGAGTTCTTTAGCTCCTATTCCTTTGACACCGACTCTTATGATGCTGACCACTCCAGTTCCTGCATTTACTTTCGACTCCGCAATGAGTCACACCACTGGACTTTGGCCAAGTTTGGCCAAGTTTTAGGCCTAGTTAGTGACGGTCCCACCGCCCCACCTCGAGACCTCCTTCAGCCACTTTGGGCTGCGCTTACTCACACTCCCTTCCCCTCACGGAAGGGAGCCCATGTTCACTTACCTGCGCCCCGTTACTACTTGCGTCTGTTAGGAGAGACTATTTTTGGGCGCCCTGAGTCCAATAACATGACCAACACTGAGCTAGCGATTCTCGCGGGGTACCTCAACATTGACTACGGTACACCGTTTGTTCTCAACATTGCCTATCTGGTAGCTCAGCATTGGAACGGAATTGGGACTCGGGTCAAGACCGCCGTTGTTAATACGTGGCGGGCTAGTGACTAGGATTGCCCGCCACCTTTACCCCACTGACCCTTCACTTGCTGCACCCGATAGGGATGCTTCTTACCTTGACCTGGGTGCCATGGCTGACTTCGCCTGGTTCCCAAAGGCGAAGGGGAGTGCGAGGACGTGGAAGATTTGTGGTTCCACGTCTGTTACCTTGCCGTGCTCTACCCTTCCGCCACTTTTACCGCTCCCTACTGCTGCTGAGGGAGCGAGGCCACCTCCACCTACCTACCACCTTACTTTCACCCCTCTTTCTTCTTCTAGGAAGAGGAAGCGGGAGGCCGGAGCATCTTCTAGCTCTCAGTATCCGACCCAGACTCAGGCCCAGGCTGGACCTACACCCACGCCCCAGCCTACACCCACTCAGACTCATACTCCACCCCCACTTGACCCTCCTTCTGGTTCGGTTTCTCCGGCCAATTTTGTCTGCCCTCCTGTCTTAGAGGCGCCCGAGGTCATGGACCAAGGGCGTCGTGATGCCGTGCTTTCGGATATGTGCAGGTACATTACTGAGATGAGACGGGATATGGCTTTGGCTGTATTCCCGCTCTACGAGTTCCATATCCGAGCCCGGCGACCGATTCCAGAGGGGTGGCCGCATCCTTCCTTCTACCGATACCCAGCGGACGGGTACCCTCCACTCTCTTCTGACTCGGAGGAGGAGGAGGAGACAGCGGTAGCACGAGCGGTGCGGTTACGGGCAGAGCAGGCGGCACACCGAGCTGCCAGAGAGGAGGAGAGTGACCCTCCGTTCGTACCCGGTCCGGAGGATCAGCCTGGAGATGACGACTGAGTCTCCCCCTTGTTCGTTCCTGGTTTGGGGAGACCGTTTTGTTGAGTCGGAGTACACGAGAGACGGCGGTGCCGACGACGAGTAGTCTTGGTCTACTCACTTCCCGCTTTTACGGCTGGTTTGGGGAAGTTCGTGTTTTGTATGTTCTCTTACTCTTTTTATTTCGTCTCCTTTATTTTTCTTTTGTTGGTTGTATACCCCCATCCCCCATATTTCTGCTGGTGTATGCTGGAGGACAACGAGGGCGTTGTCCGTTTTGGTTTGGGGAGGGTATTGCATCCTTTTGAGTCTGCATCTGCATTTGTTTTGCATTCACGTTTAATTTTTCAGTTTGCATTTGTTGTTTATTTCCAAAAAAATCAAAAATCCAAAAAAATTAGAAAAATTCAAAAAATTTCACGTTTATTTTTGCATTTAGGTTGAGTCGGAACGGTAGATTCCCGTGATAAAATTGCACTATAGCTTGTCATATTACTTGAGCCTTGCACTCTATTGATGGTTTTTCAGCTTTGTCATACGCATAGTCTACGAATTTCTGTTCAAATAATAGCTTACTGTTTAGACTTGACCTATAAACTGGCAAACTACTTAAAAATTCTGAGTTTTAGAGCCATAACTGGTGACAATCATGACCAGTTCATTAGGAATTTTGAGAGTAGTACTCCTTGCATAGCATGTTCGTCTCATTTGCACATTTATGACATTCAATTTCTCGTCAAATGCACATATTCGTGTCTGCGGTTGGTGTCACATGCAGGGAGGGTCTTGCAAATTCCCCCTTCTTTACATCTTTCACCCATTTAGCTCCACATTGACCAAAACTTGCCTTTTTGACCCATTAGCCACATTCCAAACTAAGCCTGCCTAGTCAAGCTAGTTAGTCTGTCCTTTTGTGGTATGTTTTCCGTTGCAGTTTGGTCCGTAATTCCCGTTTGGAGTTGGTGTTTGTATTAAGGAAGGAGGAAGAGAAAAAAAAAAGTATTGAAAAAAGAAAAAAAAATAGAGAAACGTGAAAGAAAAGAAAAAAAAAAGGAAAAGAAAAATGAAAAAACATGATGAGATTCACGTACAAAAAGAAAAGAAAGAAAAAAAATTTGTGAAAAAGTTTGACCCTCTTGTCAGAGTTGAGAAGATGTTCGAAGATGTACAATCGACAAGAGGGTTGGTTGTTCCAGTTAGTTGTCTCAGACGGTGTTTAAAAAAGGGAACTTTGTGACCGTCTAGCTCCTCCACTCTTATTCTATATTTTTGAGGAGATTGTGCTTTCAGTTTAGTGAGTTTTGTGCCAAGTGAAGGGCACCTGTGTTAGTCTTTCAGTCAGTTTGAGATCCGGATGGTTTATTATGGTCCTGTTAGGAACTAGCTTGACGCTTTTACCTCCACATTTCCATAACTTGTTTTGCCTTTTCTCACCTGCACCTCACTATTCCCATATTAATTGCAAATCCTCGGCTGTGACGGACATTATTTGGTTGGAGTGTGTGCATTAGTACTTGAATTGTCTTTCATTTTTGTTGCATGCATGCTATGTAGGTCGCAGTTAGGTGAGTGACTGTCTTTTCTTCTCTCTTTTACATATTACATTTGCCCTTTGCTTCATGAGAGAAGAGTGACCACGTGAGAGTCCAGTTTTGTTGGTCTTGCAAGGTCGATAGGTCAGCTTTATTTATGAACAGCTTATAATTCGTTTGCGTATTGACTGCCTAGCTTTAACTATTGATTTCTGTTGCATTAAATTGGTTCAAGTAGACAAGTTAAGCTAGCTCTGAGTTATCATTTCCGTTCCATTAGTTTTGTTTTGAGTTTACTCGAGGGCGAGTAAAGGTTTGGTTTGGGGAGATTTGATACGTGCCTAATGTATAGTCTTTTTAGCCTATTTCAGCACGTATTTCTATGCATTTCTATACTGTTTTTATAGTATTTTGCCCGAATTGGCTACTTTGGTGTATTTTGTCCTTTTTATAGGAATGATCGCGGAAGTGGTGGAACCATGCTCCTTTTCGTCCTTTTTGCATGCATTTAGAGGAGACGGAGTTGTCCCAGAGTAGAGTACCGCACTTGGAAGCATCGTGGCACGCATTACGAGGCATTTGGGTGAAGACGTGAGCTGAATTGAAGATCCAAGTGGTCTATCGAGCTGTTTGGTGGTCGATCGAAGGGTTCCTAGGCTCTCTGAGGCTCGATCGAGAGGTTCCTTCCTTGATCGAGTAGGATGCACATGACCAAGTCCTCGATCGAGTTGATTGTTGCTCGATCGAGGGACTTCTGCTGAGACATTGGTCGATCGAGTGGTGTTGCCTACTCGATCGAGAGGATTTCGACTTCGTGGGCTTAATCAGTCCATGTTTTATTTCCGCATAAGCACTTAGGGGTTTTGGCTATTTAACCTATGTTTTACTAGGTTATTAGTCATTCAATTCTTACTATTCCTTTTACTATCTCTTTTACTATCTTTCACATTTGAACTACTGCTACTTTCCTACGTTACTTCTTCTCCTTCCACTGTTGCTTGCATTTTGGGATTATTTCACTCGGACTCGGTTGTTCTTTACGCCGGAATCGCTTAGATTGTAATCTCCTTTCTTCTCTTAATAATAATTAACCTTTTGTTGCATTGTCTTCTTGTTATTGTTATCATTCTTTCTGCCCTAATTTATATTATTGCATTTTATTGTTATTTCGTCATGTCTTCTGCTGGAATCTTGTTTGCTGCTAGTTTCATTAATAATATGAGTAGCTAAACCCTTTCATGTTGGGATTAGGGGATCTGCGGTAGAATAATGACGATGTAGTGAATGAATTAGACGAATTGACATAAGAGACTCTGTCACTATAGCAATATAACTGTAATTCTCGACCTAGTTGAGTGCACGCTTCTATGTCACCCATTAATCTGGCTACAATTAATCCTGGATCGAAAGATTGGACTAAATAGGCCTGCTATAAAAACGAGAGACTACCCTAATGAGGACGAAAGTTAAGTTAGTGGTATTTTAGGGTGGGAAGTGGACCGAAAGGACCTTCTAATATCCGTCTCACATTAGTTCGTCCGAGTCGTTTCTCGCTAAGTTGTTGTACTACCGTAGTGAACCGAGTTCCCGACATGTCCCCTCTTATTGATAGTTTTAAATCATTTCCCGCTTATCTCGCTCTCCTCTTTATTTCTCTTCCTTTTACTCCGTAGTTTAGAACAAAAAATTTAATCAACACCAATTGTTACCATAGGATTAGAAATAGATAGCTGTAGTTGCATTACCTCCCTGAGGATTCGATACTCGACTGCCTCTACTACATTTTTAGTTGAGACCGTTAGGTTTATTTTTGACAGGTACGCGACAGACGTGTCAGCCGACACCACCTGCTCGTCACCATCACCTCTGGCCAGAATCACCACGGCCGGCCACCACCTACTCGTCGGCAGTACACGCAGCACCACCGTCGTTGTTCCTTCTTCTCTATTTGGACCGAAAATCTGCCCCAATTTAATCGGAATTGACGGTAATTTATTTCCCCTGCAACAAAAAATTAGAAGTTGGTAAGTTTACATCTTAAATTCAACTTCAAATTCAGGTTTCTTTGAATTCGTTTCATTGATTAACCTAGCTTTAGTTTCCTAAAGTTGTTGTTGTTAGTAAACTTTGTGTGGTTACTTTGTTGGCATAAGTTGGAGTAGGGTACATTGTTTGAAGTTTATTGTGCTCTTTGGTGTGTCATTGTTCTCTAATTGCATATTGTGGGATTATAGTGGAGAGTAGAAGGCTTGAACTTTGACATTAGAGGTAGTATTGATTGTGCCTTGAAGGTGTTTGTGGAGTTGTCTAAGAGAAATTTTGGTTTACTTTTACTTGGTTATGGCTAGAGAAAGAAAAAGGCAGGCAGGTACTTCTACTTCCACGACTAAGAAGCGTAAAGCACCTCCATCTCGGACCCCTAGTAAGAAGGCAACACCATCCGAGTTTACGGGTAAGGAAGCTTTGACTAGTGAAGAGTTGACAAGGTTTAGGAAACTTGAGGAAAGGAAGGTACTCACTACAAAGTTTTTTGATGTAGAAACATTGAAGGACTTAGGTTTGTATGACATAATGGACAAACTCATGACCAAGGGAGGGCTTCGACCTTTATTAGATAAATGTTGTCCTACTTACAAAGTTTACACTTATGAGTTCTTGGCAACTTTGGAGAAAAGGATGGATGAGAATGGGGAGTTGACTGGGATTACATTTAAACTTGGTGGGAAGGAACAAGAGCTTGATTTAGATGATTTGCGTTCAGCCCTTCACATCGGACTACCTCCTGATGGGGAATTTTCTTTGCTTACTGAGTCACAATGGAAGACCTTTTGGGAAGCCATTACAGGTAAAGAAAACAAAGCAGGCCAATTGAGTAATTTGATTACCCACCCATGTCATCGATTGTTGAACCGTTTTATATCTATGTCATTTTTTGGCCATGGTGAACTCACTAAGATTAATATGTCCGAGTTTAGTTACTTATGGGCAATGATTCCTGAGGCCAAGGTTATCCCGGATTGGGCTACTTTGTTTGTTGATACGTGCCTTACTAATAGAAAGGCGGTTGCAGGGAAGATTTCTCAACGAGGTATGATTACTCTGTTATGAAAATATTTCAATATAAAAAGATCTGCTTCTTACTTGGAGGTAGTAGGTGACTATAGTTTTACTTTGGATGGCCTCCGTGGTGCTTCCATGTTTCGTATCAAAAGTAGGAGGCAGCCGCGCGACATTTGGCTGTATAGTTGGGACCGCATATCTTACGTAAGACTCCCTCGCCCTGTGGGGGGATCCTCTTCCATTTGGTACGAAAGCGAGCGATTTCTACATTGCTCGGTATGGTTCTATTCCAGCTAATGTAGCTGGGTCAGAGGATGAAGGAGATGAGGATTTAGCTATGCTTGAGAGGGATGAGAGACTTGCTAGTGCGGACAGAGAGGCTGGGGACCAGTGGACCGAGTCGGTACGGGAACAAACTCATTCTAAGGGAGGTGGATGGGGCGGTTTCTCTAGTTGGTGTACTACAGTGGATAGATGGAGAGACAGTGTTGATGCTAGTTTGGTTCAGTTAGGTACTTAGATGAGGAGGCTAGAGGATCGATTGGAGAGCCACGATGATACTATGGAGGAGATTGGCGACCATGTTTTGGAGTCTTTGGCTTATCAGCGATCTTTGCATGAGTTCTACTTGAAACGTTATCCTAGTGAGATTTCTCCTTTATCAAAAGAGATGTTGGCTGGAATACAAGAGCGAGAGGCGGCAAGGGTAGCTAGGAGATCAGCAAGTGCTAGTGCGACCCGCGACCGTGCGGGTCCTTCCAGTTCTCATTGACTCTTTATGGTCTGATCTTCTACTTATTTATTTTAGTGTCCTTTGAAACATTTGGGTCAATGTTCCATTCGAGTGTGGGGAAGGAGATATATCATACCATTTGTATTATATGTACCATTTTAGTTAATGTTTCGTACTTTAATTATTATTCATCAAAAAGAACAAAAAAACAAAAAAAAAGCAGAAAAAAAAATGAAAGAAAAGAGAAAGAAAAGAGTCTGGCTAGGTGAAAACCCGAAAGGGCGCCTAGGCAAGAAAGGGAATGTGGCCGAGGACGGAGTGAAAATCCAAAAGGGCGCTCCGGGTAAAATGAAGAAATGTGTTGCGTGCCACGAGAGTAGGGTGAGTAAAAAAAAGCTAGAGTGAAAACCCGCAAGGGCGGGCACTCTAGACAAAATGAGAGACCCTAGAAAAAAAAATTGATGTACTACTTCCGATGCGTTGTTGAATTGGCAATATAAGTGGGAACCAAGAAGGTAGTAGGGTAGGACTAGTTGGTGCTAGAACGGAGTCCTAGGATTAGAATTTCATCTGATTTTGCTACTACTTTTGTCTCGTTGGTTCTTGATGAGGATGTTGGTGTTTATGGAGTTTGTCTTGTGGTCTCAAGCTTGTTGTTGGAGTTTCATTGTTTATGTGACCTTGTACTATCAATTTTTTTGAGGGAAGTTATAAGGAGGGCGAGTGAGGGAAATATGATATTGCTTGTGGAAGGTTTTCCCCATGTTTCTTTTGTAAGGCCTTCTATGCTTATTGTTTTTGTTTATGGATTTTGTTCAGGACGAACAAAGGTCTAAGTATGGAGAAGTTGATATAGTGTGTTTAGTAGGTGTTAAAGAGGGCGATATAGATGAGTTTGGAGTGTTAAATTGGTGGAATTGGATTGCTAATTATCTTTGTGCTGTGATGTTGGAGGATTGTCTTGTGTTGGTTAAAAGACGGGTTTAGTACGTGATTTCATGGACCATATGGAGTGTTGGAGTTTGATGGATTGAACAAGAGAAATTAAGATGAAGCTTGTGTGATTAGCCCGAAGAAGAAGCCTAAGAAGCGTGTATGGAGGATTGGGCGAGCGTTGGGCGAGCCATGGGAGAGCGTGCAGTTATCAGATTCACAGAAGCATGGTGGGCGAGTAGCCCACCCCTTGGGCGAGCCACGTGACACTGGGCTAGGCGCCCGGTACTGAAAACGGACGGATCTTTAATCTCGTGTTCTGTTATTTGTTTGAATAAAAAGGACTTATTTATTTTACTTAGTTTTCCTATCTTGGATCTTGGCTATTAGAAGAAGAACCCTTATTAATTTTTAGCAAGAAAGACATGAGCAACTAATCCTTCCATCTCGGATTAAGATTTGAAGTAATTGATTTATCGAAATTGTGAGACAATTATTCATCTTTCTCTTTTCTGTTGAGTATTGTTAATTCTTTGTCTCAAATTTATGATTGTTGAATGTTTAGATTAAAGTAGCTAATTAATCTTCACAATTATCAATCTATTGTTATTCTAGTGAATGAATCCGTAATTGTTCAATCTGCTAGATAAAGTAACAATCTTTACCTTTTGTATTGGATGCGTTTCATCATATCTAGGTTAAGAGAGAATTAACTTGTGATTCGAACTAATAATCGCGTGTTTTATTGGTCGTCACTTCTATCGTTCCTTATTCGTTCATGTTGTTGTTCAATTAAACATAATCGCCTGTTTGATAATTATGTTATTTGATTATCGCGTTTCGAGTCATATAATATTACAAAGGAATTGGGAAATTGTTCCTACGATAGTTTGCTCAAGAGTCAATTGGAAGTTATTAGTCTATGATCAATTTGATAATCAGTTTGTGGAAATTCTTACCCCGAGATCGTTTAAACCATCTGAATTCATATTTATTATTCTTCATTTAACTGCTTATTTAATCTCTAGTTTAGTTACTCAATCATCTGAATTCCCCCATTTGGTTACTTATTTTCTATACTTTAATTCACATAAATTACATCGCCTTCTCTGTGGATCGATCCTTATTACCATATACTATCATTTAGTTAGAGGTTTTAAGTGTTATAAATACTATCTTTCGGAGTATACGACTTCGGCTCACCAGATAGCCAATAAAAAGAGTTTGCCTCTTAGAATTTACAACTATTTTATCAACTTTCCAACAAACTAAATGAAATTTGATACGTTGGTATATATTGTGGTGCCAACATAAAATATTTCTTACCCGTAAAGTAATTAATTGAAGATATTTGTTGCTCAAGTGTCCTCCATCAAGGTTACAAAATGACCAGGGTGACATAAATTTAAGTGTCCTCCATTAAGATTACAAAAATGACCAGGGTGATAAAAATTCAAACGTTACCCGTCAAGGTTACAAAATTATCAGGGTGGCGAAAATATCACGTGAAGGTGTGGACATGGCCCACCTGCAAGCCCAACCGATCTGTGGACATACAGCGGTCTTTTTAAAGCCACGCTCGGCGGCGTAAAAATGCTTTCGACCGCATCGTTTTAGATCGGTCGGTTTCGTCTCGGTAAGGGTCTCGAAACGGTTAGAGATGTTCGGAGTCGCCACCAAGCATTTGTGGGATGCTTGGAACCCGTTCGAATCCACTTTATACCTCGGTCAAACGAAGCACAAAGCAGTGTTTGGCATAGGTACTAAAGATAAGGAATCGTCCCTCTTTAGCATCCTATCTCTAGAATGACTCTCGTACGCCCTGAATAAGGTCGTCGACTATCCAAAGTTTCTGAGTAAGAGGTGAAGGTACGTATTGGGAAGCCCTTTAATCAGACACCCAATCCCGCCCGCGGTAGCGGCCTCTACTGATCGATCTTGGTTGGTTGAATGAAAAAGTTGAAAAAACAGTTTAACTGCATGAATACGCATCCAATAATTTAAACCTAACATGTGAGAGCTTTCTAAGTCTTTTGATTTAATCCAAGTATCAAGTATAAGATGTCGAGTTGGATTAATGGTAGATTTGCATGCAAAACGGAAATTAAACATCCATTTACCGTATTAGGTTTATGGTGCATAACGTGATCCATTTGTCTTAGTAAAATATTTTGCAAACGTGATTTTCGAATGAGCAAATAGTCATTTGATCCGTCCAATATCCGGGCTAACCGGAGTCGGGATTGTCCTAGACTAATGCTGGAAAGGGAACAAGCCATATTCCAGGCGACCATATGAGGCGCGAGCATGCCGGCGGTATAAGGGGGCCTCCCGTGGTTTTGGAAATAAGAAAGAAGGGGCCTGTTTTAGGCACGGGTCAACCAACGGTTATATGCCGTGTTCTGACCATTTGGAAAACTGTAACACCCCCATTTATTCAGGAGCCTTTAGCTAGACATTCCCAAATAAATTGGACTGTTACCATCTCGGTTTCCCGAGGTAGTGAATAACAAAGTACAACAAACCAAAGTACTTTAAATTAAAACTTTAGTGAATACATGCTTATTACAACTTTAACCAAGTAAAACCTAATATAAATTACAATACATCTCGCAGCGGAAATAAATAAAGTGATGTAATTATTCTATGTGATCTAGACTTCAACTACGGTCCACGTCAAGCTCTCATCCCTATGCTCCCAAGTCAGCTACTCTTTAGTACCTGTCAAATCTGCTCCCCATAAAATGGTTCACCGCAGGTGTTCACGAATACACAGTCAACCGCGAGGTTGAGTAGGAATAAATACTAACAACAAAACATACGATAAATAATCCAATTTCCTTTTTCATTGCACAACCCCCTGACAACGTGCTCCTTCCTTTTACTTACTCATTACACTAATCATCCCGCCAATCCCTGGTCGGGGCAGCCTCAACCCGAAGGTGAGTAAACACAAACTACATTACCGAAGGTAATGTCTGCCTCAACAAATAGTTGATTAAATATCCACCAGATGGCCTGCAGACCAATCTGGGGCCTGCCTCGAGTAAATACGATAAAATATCGTCTGCCAGAATAAATCTGAAATACGTCACCCGAAGGCTCTTACACGACGTCTGCCAATATAACCTCAATAATAATCTACATCACCACGAAGAGATGTCTGCCAGTATTAAACTGAATAACCAATGCAATACAGTAACTCCATCTTAGCTAATCCAACCAACATATATAATATAATTCTCTCTTCCAACAATTTCAATGATATCAACCAACATAATTCTCATATGATCAATTCACTTTAATATAATTCATCCAACAAACATTATCGAGTAAAAGTTGAGTAGGATTTATCCCTACCTGATAAGCAATTCCAATTAAGCAGCTCAAGCAATACAATAAATTAAGTAAACAAAGGCTAGCAATGATCCTCCACAATCCCGTCACCTAAATAAGATAGTAATTATAATTACTAATTATTCTAACTATATATGATATAAACAATTGAATTAATTAATTAATTAACTATATTAATTATTACGTAATTTACTAATTAACAACTCGTCTCAGCATTCGGTCAAAACCCTTATCAAGCTATACAAACTAAAACCATGTCCAACCCGTGTTAAATAATTAAACTAATTATAAAATAATTATACGATTAATACGGAGTTATGGTATTTAAATCCCGACTTCTCAAAACTCGTGTCAACACCCAAGTAAACCCGACTAACCATACCAACAATGTAAAAATGATAATGCGTAAATCAATACAAATAAAAACCCGCTCAATCAACCACCCAAGTAGCACCAACACCCATGCTTAACCCGCGTTAAACCACGCCTCAAACAACCCACATAATTCACACACAGCCGCAATAACCACCACCACCCGCCTCACCTTGGACAGCCACCCATCCCATGATGCCACTAGACCTGACCAGCCACCAATAACACCGTCACATAAGTCTCAAACACGTGCCCTAGCAACCACGATTAAACGACACCAATTAATACCGAAAACCCGACACTATCCTCTCACTCAACCTCACCACCTATGGCCACCACCACCACTGACCAACGGTGGCCCCAGGGGTGTTCCCACATCCTTCGACCCATCCTCAACACCAAAACAACCACCCTACACCGATAACTGCAACGAGAGCTACCCTTCCCCTGTTTTGCGTTTTTCCAACAACTACAACACTAACCACCACCAGCCACCCTACCAACACCCCCACCGTGGTCGACCAAACCACCATGACCCAACCCTACCAAGCCCAGGTCAGAAAGAGTCACGGTAATGGGTTCAAACCCGTGTTCAGCGTGTAACCAACCACCCATAACCACCATTCGAAAACCCCAATAACAGCCCTTCTCCCGCCGGTCAACAGTGGTCAAATAAGGTCAATGGTGATCCTTGGTCATCCACGGTCACAACGGTACTTACGGCCTGATCTATGGTGGTCTAGGTAACAAGTTATAGTGTCGCAAAGTATATACATAAGACGGTCTGAAATATTACCTTGAGGCGATAATGAATTAATTTCTTTTCTTTTCTCTTCCTTAATTTTATTCTTCTTTCTTTTAGAACTCTTCCTTCTTCTTTTAGGAATTATTTTTCAGATTATTATGTATTTATAGTCTAGAATTAAAGAGTATATGAGGTCAATTAGGAAACTATTGCCTTATTCCGATTATTATTAGGAATTACCATATTATTATTATACTTATTATTTTATTATTAAATCCCGCTTTAAATCCCGACCACTACTCATAATAGTCCTAATATAATCAGCCCATAACTATTTCACACGATCCAAGGCTCATCTGACTTTAAGTTCAGTTCCCGACTCACTTACTTGCTTTATTATTTAATTAATGTCTTATTTACAATTATTATCAGAAATGCCATTAATTAATTATTTAAATTACATAAATTATTCCCATAAATTACTACTAATTTATGGGGTATTACAGTCTTCCCCTCTTAAAATGAACTTCGTTCCGAAGTTCGCTCACAACTAACACAACAACATTTACAAACATCCACATACTAAACCTCATTCCAACTTATGATCATTGCAACATAATCAATTTACTTAATTTCATCAAACCATATCGTACTTATCAAAAGATATCTCCATAAAAATTTTAAAACATTTGTAGTATCACATTCCTTCTCCCTAAAAATAAACTTCGTCCTCGAAGTTCGGGGTTCTAAACAACAGGATTAGACAAACCATTTACTTTGTAACATCCCAAAACATATAATACACATTTTAGCACCAGATAACTATTACTTTCAACATAATATTGATTTATGATATAATAAAAGTTACTAAACGGAAATTAAATAACTACAACCTTAAATTAATTTTGATTTATTACTTGCGTGTTCATTTCTTACTAATGATATCTAACTTAAACATGGATGCAATTAAGGTAATTATATATATGGCTTAGGGCAACACATTCCGCATATCACTAGACATGTCATCCTACTTCACATAATTTACAACATCAAAATATCAAGAGATGAGAAAATGACTTTTAGAAGCTTTAGCATAGAGCTTCCATTTTCAGGAATGACAAAACATATTACAACTTCCAAAATCGTTAATAAATAATAACTTAATGACTCCTTTATACTTTTTGGAAAATACAGAGAGTTAGTAAACCATGAGAAAAAGAATCAAGTCAAAAGCTCATAAGCTCTATTTATAATGCATTTTACAATTTACTTGGTCGAAACAGAAATTTTACAGCAACTTGTCAGAAACTTAGGTCAGATTGTAAAAATAAATTGTCATCATATTTTCTTACAACGTGGCTTATCAATTTAGAAACATACATGAGTCTATTAAACAGCAGAGTTGGAATTATAACAAATTATTATGTAGTTTTTAAATGAGAATTTTTACGAAAACATGGCGCGAAAACAACACTGTACAGGAATATTTCGACTACTGTCCACTAAAATATTTATTTCTCCTAAACCGTATATTATTTGAACATGAGACCAGTGGCATATGAAAGTTAACTCACAAGGCAATCACACATAAAAATCTCAAAAAAAGAATTTTAAACAGACAGTAAATGGCAGTAAAAACAATCAAGGGTAAAAATCTTGTGAAATCAACCAAAATCACATTCTTCACAATTCCACACAACAATTAATATTTCACATATTTAACCATATTCACTCCTTCCACATGAATGCCCACATACTTCCTCATATCAACATGCTTAAAACAACGCTTAATATTATATCACATTCTATCACCTTAAAAGCAAAATTACGTTCCCGTAACCACCATCATCAACGAAACCAATAGTCAACCAAGGCAACCAAAAACTCCTAAGACAAAAATAACAACATTCATTTTAAATTTCCCCACACTGTAACATCTCTCAAGGTATCCGGTTCGAAACTGGATGGGCCAGAAGTTTGGTGTGAGGGGGCCCCTAACTCATCCCAAGCCTTAAGTGGGCTCCTAGCAGTTTCTATCCGGGTTCATTTTATTAGACACATCCTAATTTCATTATTCTTCATTGGTTAGGCATGAGGATCGTTTTGCTCTGATACCACTTTGTAACACCCCCATTTATTCATGAGCCTTTAGCTAGACATTCCCAAATAAATAGGACTGTTACCATCTCGGTTTCCTGAGGTAGTGAATAACAAAGTACAACAAACCAAAGTACTTTAAATTAAAACTTTAGTGAATACATGTTTATAACAACTTTAACCAAGTAAAACTTAATATAAATTACAATACATCTCGCAGCGGAAATAAATAAAGTGATGTAATTATTCTATGTGATCTAGACTTCAACTATGGTCCACGTCAAGCTCTCATCCCAATGCTCCCAAGTCAGCTAATCTTTAGTACCTGTCAAATCTGCTCCCCATAAAACGGTTCACCGCAGGTGTTCACGAATACATAGTCAACCGCGAGGTTGAGTAGGAATAAATACTAACAACAAAACATAAGATAAATAATCCAATTTCCTTTTTCATTGCACAACCCCCTGACAACGTGCTCCTTCCTTTTACTTACTCATTACACTAATCATCCCGCCAATCCCTGGCCGGGGCAGCCTCAACCCGAAGGTGAGTAAACACAAACTACATTACCGAAGGTAATGTCTGCCTCAACATATAGTTGATTAAATATCCACCAGATGGCCTGCAGACCAATCTGGGGCCTACCTCGAGTAAATACGATAAAATATCGTCTGCCAGAATAAATCTGAAATACGTCACCCGAAGGCTCTTACACGACGTCTGCTAATATAACCTCAATAATAATCTACATCACCACGAAGGGATGTGTGCCAGTATTAAACTGAATAACCAATGCAATAACAGTAACTCTATCATAGCTAATCCAACCAACATATATAATATAATTCTCTCTTCCAACAATTTCAATGATATCAACCAGCACAATTCTCATATGATCAATTCACTTTAATATAATTCATCCAACAAACATTATCGAGTAAAAGTTGAGTAGGATTTATCCCTACCTGATAAGCAATTCCAATTAAGCAGCTCAAGCAATCCAATAAATTAAGTAAACAAAGGCTAGCAATGATCCTTCACAATCTCGTCACCTAAATAAGATAGTAATTATATTTACTAATTATTCTAACTATATATGATATAAACAATTGAATTAATTAATTAATTAACTATATTAATTATTACGTAATTTACTAATTAACAACTCGTCTCAGCATTCGGTCAAAACCCTTATCAAGCTATACAAACTAAAACCATGTCCAACCCGTGTTAAATAATTAAACTAATTATAAAATAATTATACGATTAATACGGAGTTATGGTATTTAAATCCCGACTTCTCAAAACTCGTGTCAACACCCAAGTAAACCCGACTAACCATACCAACAATGTAAAAATGATAATGCGTAAATCAATACAAATAAAAACCCGTTCAATCAACCACCCAAGTAGCACCAACACCCATGCCTAACCCGCGTTAAACCACGCCTCAAACAACCCACATAATTCACACACAACCGCAACAACCACCACCACCCGCCTCACCTTGGACAGCCACCCATCCCATGATGCCACTAGACCTGACCAGCCACCAATAACACCGTCACATAAGTCTCAAACACATGCCCTAGCAACCACGATTAAACGACACCAATTAATACCGAAAACCCGACACTATCCTCTCACTCAACCTCACCACCTATGGCCACCACCACCACTGACCAACGGTGGCCCCAGGGGTGTTCCCCCTTCCTTCGACCCATCCTCAACACCAAAACAACCACCCTACACCGATAACAGCAATGAGAGCTACCCTTCCCCTGTTTTGCGTTTTTCCAACAACTACCAACACTAACCACCACCAGCCACCCTACCAACACCCCCACCGTGGTCGACCAAACCACCATGACCCAACCCTACCAAGCCCAGGTCAGAAAGAGTTACGGTAATGGGTTCAAACCCGTGTTCAGCGTGTAACCAACCACCCATAACCACCATTCGAAAACCCCAATAACAGCCCTCCTCCTGCCGGTCAACAGTGGTCAAATAAGGTCAATGGTGATCCTTGGTCATCCACGGTCACAACGGTACTTACGGCCTGATCTATGGTGGTCTAGGTAACAAGTTATAGTGTCGCAAAGTATATACATAAGACGGTCTGAAATATTACCTTGAGGCGATAATGAATTAATTTCTTTGCTTTTCTCTTCCTTAATTTTATTCTTCTTTCTTTTAGAACTCTTCCTTCTTCTTTTAGGAATTATTTTTCAGATTATTATGTATTTATAGTTTAGAATTAAAGAGTATATGAGGCCAATTAGGAAACTATTGCCTTATTCCGATTATTATTAGGAATTACCATATTATTATTATACTTATTATTTTATTATTAAATCCCGCTTTAAATCCCGACCACTACTCATAATAGTCCTAATATAATCAGCCCATAACTATTTCACACGATCCAAGGCTCATCTGACTTTAAGTTCAATTCCCGACTCACTTACTTGCTTTATTATTTAATTAATGTCTTATTTACAATTATTATCAGAAATGCCATTAATTAATTATTTAAATTACATAAATTATTCTCATAAATTACTACTAATTTATGGGGTATTACAGTCTTCCCCCCTTAAAATGAACTTCGTCCCGAAGTTCGCTCACAACTAACACAACAACATTTACAAACATCCACATACTAAACCTCATTCCAACTTATGATCATTGCAACATAATCAATTTACTTAATTTTATCAAACCATATCGTACTTATCAAAGGATATCTCCATAAAAATTTTAAAACATTTGTAGTATCACATTCCTTCTCCCTAAAAATAAACTTCGTCCTCGAAGATCGGGGTTCTAAACAACAGGATTAGACAAACCATTTACTGTAACATCCCAAAACATATAATACACATTTTAGCACCAGATAACTATTACTTCCAACATAATATTGATTTATGATATAATAAAAGTTACTAAACGGAAATTAAATAACTACAACCTTAAATTAATTTAGATTTATTACTTGCGTGTTCATTTCTTACTAATGATATCTAACTTAAACATGGATGCAATTAAGGTAATTATATATATGGCTTAGGGCAACACATTCCGCATATCACTAGATATGTCATCCTACTTCACATAATTTACAACATCAAAATATCAAGAGATGAGAAAATGACTTTTAGAAGCTTTAGCATAGAGCTTCCATTTTCAGGAATGACAAAACATATTAAAAGGCTTTAAAATACCCCCCAAAATGTAAAGAAATAAAAGGCTTTAAATACCTTTTAAATGTTATTAACCAAATATTATCACCGAAACACGGATTTAACCGTCATGGTATGAGGAACCAAGGATGAAAATTGTTTTATGGTTAAAAACAAATAAAATAAAATAAAAAAAGTTTGAAGATATTTGAAATGGTAAAAACCAATTACAAATATGAAAATGGATTAAAGGGGAAAGACGAGAACAAACACGGTTGAGTTCTGACCTGGACACCCCCATTGAGGCGCGAGCCTATGTGCACATTAAGGGGCTTCTGCCTCAGGCCAAAACTCATTGAGTTTTGGCTCGTTATCCCATGTTTTGGATCGTGTTATGCATGTTTTAGCATGTTATAATCACAAAACAAATGAAGACATGATAAAAAAAGGATTTTTACACCCTCATACTTACATGTTTGGTTATGGCGAGAAACCGACGTAAGTGTAACAACTCGTTTGGTCGGAAAAAGACTCGGTTTAAAACCGTTTTGGTAAGTAAAAAGAGTGTTTTATTAAGATTAGTGATGGTGTAGTGGTCGTAGTGGTCGGTCAAGTGATTTAATGAACGATGACGGTACCAAACAATGTGTAAGGCTTGTATTTACGATCGGTAGGTCGTAAATACGCGTCGGATTGTGACTTAAGAAGTCGAGTCGAGAATTTTAAGGGAGAAAAGATAGGGCAGACACTCGCGTAAGTTCTCAAATGGGGGCATTTGAGGGGTATTTATAGGAAAATGGGTGGTTGTGTGAGTTTTGAGCGACGTGGGCTCCTGGGCTGCTCAAAAAGGCGCGAGCCACGTCGCAGTTCTTCGAGTTGTCCTGTCACTTTCACACAAGTGCAATCGTGATTTATTCTATCCTAGGATTTGTAGTCACATGTTTGGTACTTGACCATTCATGAATCCGGGAAATCTTAGTATAGAAGGCTTTGAATGTTTTGTTTTTGGTGGTTGACTCGGTTTGACTCGTTGTTGGAGTCGGGATTTGAATTTTTGAGTCGGTTTTTGGTCCGGTGTCGGTTTTGACTCTAATTAGTGTCATTGCGACCCCGTCGTCGTGCATTAAACACTCCAGGTACTTTTGAAAAGTTTTTAAATGTTTTATTTTCGAAATCGTTTTAAGTTTTCCGACGTAAAGTTGTACACAAACTGTCGATCAAACGCCACGATTCCAAAGCATGTTATAGTCCGATAATCATCGGGTGTTTGTTGGAGTCTCAGAAGATACTAGGTATCTACAGAAGGGCGAATTAAGTCATCCGCCAAGTCAAATAATGACAGGGTGACACAAAAAATATTACTGACACAACAAGATGGATGCCCGTCGACTTCCAATTCAAACAAAAAAAAAAGAAATGTTCGAGACCCTGCCACGCTGAAACACTTCAGCGTTGTACGTGAAAAGGTCTCGAGGGGGCATCTGTAGGTATTAAAAACTTTATTTAAATGTCTAAAATACAGAAATTAATTAATTTGAGTTAATAATTAATTAATTTGAGTTAATACACGTGCACCCCCCTGCAAAACGCACGCGCAACCCCTACGTGGATCGTGCACGCGTACCCTATTTGTTTAGTTAAAATCAGAGGATTATTAGAGATTGTATACGAACTTTTCTGATAATTTGCTTTAATCTAGTAAGGGCTTTTTTTCTTTTTAGTTGGCCATTCGTAATTTGCTTAATCCATTTCATATTTAGCTGACTGCTCTTAATTATCTTTTGTTGACAGGTTTTTTTTCTACTTGTAAAGCCTCATTGACAAGTTCTCTTTTCTAGTTGTTTTCCTTAATTTTGGGCAACATCTTGTGTGGGGATGGAATCATCAGCCTAGTAGTAGCGGTTCCCATTTTTTCCATTTTCTTTATTCGGAGGTTAGAAACTTTCCGTTGTTTTTAGGTGGCGTATGTCTTTTTGGTTTTTGGTTCCATGGTTGAGTGTTAAACAAAGGTGGATCGTATGGGTTGGTAGTAGTTGCGTTGGGTTGGTCTACTACATTACGCTTATTGGTAACCTCATTTTGTTTCTCGCTTGAAAATTTTCTACTCTTTCTCCTCCTTTCTAAGATGGATTATCAATCACTTTTAGTTAACCTTGACGATCTTTTTCTCGTGGATGATATAGCTGACGATGAGGAACTTCTAGTTCAAGCCTTAATTAAATTTGGGGAGTCGTTTATTTCTTTCGTCTCCCACCTTAAGGATGAGGGAAATATGTTTTTTTGAGAAGGTAATGGGTATCTTCCATCACTTCAATACAAATTGGCACTTATATATCGGTCTTTTATTGGCACCTCAACCTCTTTTGAGCAGCCTACCGCCACTGCCCTTGCCCTCTTCCTTATACTTAATCTTGCAGCTTGTGCTTGTCTGATTTATAATCAAGTTTGGTGTTATTGCACTCTGGTTTTATCTTTTGATCCTTACAACATTAAAGCCCTCTATAGAAGGGGATTAGCTTCTAAGCATAGGAATTGCCTGAAGGAAAAGTAGATTCATATACACTTTAACATACTCATATATGTCTAAATTTATTTGTCATAAATTAAAACGGATCTTATGCATGCAAACAATATAATAAAATAGAGGAGAAATCATGTCCTTACAAAATGGATTTTGGCTATTAGGGCACAAGAGAGATCACCTATCTCTTCTTGTTCTTGAGCTATTCCAATGGAAGAACAAAGATCTAAGTGTAAGATCTCTCCCTATGCTTAATACCCAAGGCTTCTCTTAATTAAATCAATATTACAAATACTAGTTATAATATTAATCAAGGTAGAAAAATGGAACCAAAATATTTATAAACTCTTATACTATTTCGGTTTTTAGAGAGATAAAAGGGAGGATTTTAATTCTCTCTAAAACTATATTTTGGATGATGAGTGGAATGAATTAATTTCCAACACATTTTAGAGTAATAGGTAAAATAAAAATGAAAAACCAATGATGGTTTTTCACATCAAAAACCGGGTGGTAGGGGGGGCTTTTGGGTGAGCCAATGCATGAAATGGTTTGTCTTCACAATGCACCATAGGCTTGCATGGCTACTAAAGCAAAACAATCATTGTGTTTAGCTACTAATTAAACAATTAATTAGCTTAAAAGCCCCTCCTATTTTCGGCACCTTTAGCTAATATGGATTCCATATTAATTTTGTCAATTGTCAATATGTTACATGTCACATGTCACATATATTTGTTATGTATTTTTAACATATTAAAAATCAACGTATTAATAGAAATACGTCACATACAAAATCGACTTAGTAATATCATAATTACTTGTGCCAAAATATTTTACCAATTTATAAATCACAACTGATTGTATTTATAACAATTCATTCAATTTAATTGTTACATTAAACAATTATTTCATCCGAGTAATGATACAATTCAATTACTCAGACCGTATCTTATTAAATCACATTTCAATATGATACGTAAATTTTACTTCCAAAATCGTCCGTCAATTTTCTAGTAATTTAATTAACTCGTAACATTATACGATTAATTAAATAATCAATTAAGAGTATTGCCCTTTAGGTATGACCTAAGGGGTCAACAGATCACCACCGTCACACGACAGTAATGTCAAACTCTAGTCAGCCAATCATTACCGATATATGTTGACCAGTTGACAGTAACAATATTACTTCCCAATTGTATTCATTTTAATGAGACTTAAACATGTGATCATCATGATCAACAGTCGTGATCGCATTATTGTCGGAGGACACATATTCCAACAATCTCCCACTTGTCCTCGACAAGTGTGCTCCACCAATTCTCTTGTCCTATTACTATCTCCCACTCAATGCAAGGTGTCTTTCAGGTCGTACTTGCAAGTGATCATATCGAGAGTGGTTTCCTCGATCTGGAGAATAACTGATTGACCGGATTTATCCACTCTGGATACCTTCCGAGCGTGGCCACGCATTTCCAGTTCATTACTCCTCGAGTGGCCCTGAGATATTGTTATAACCCTGACTAGGGGTGGACAATTCCTATCGCACTCATTCCCTTCGACTAGCCACAGCCATCATAACCCAAAATATGCCCATTTGACCCCATTTACGAAGGTCGTAGTAACACAAATCAAAGTTAATCTGAAATTGTGCCATCTTAGGAGAATAGTTTTTAGTCAAAAGAATCGACTCATTCGAATACTATAGTAGCTCTCGCCACGACCGGGCTATATAAATTTGCCAAAACTCTATAAGCGGTCATTAGGCCCGACAAAATGTTCCTAACGATCGCCTATGTGATCGACTAGTCATCTCACATGACTCTATGGCACTTGAACTTGCCATCAATCGCATCACACTCTAGTCACTTCGAGACGTCACCTCATATAAGTAACTATGGGCAAAAACAATGTTAATCCATGTTCACTTTAACGGGGTTCAATTGTCTCCACAACCCGTTTGGATATAACAATGTACCAAGTGAGTTAATAATAACTCAAACGACAAATGTCGACATCACACTCGGGTAGTCAATATCATATTACAACCTTGTGATGTTTATCATAAGTGTAAACACTTATTGATTGCAATAGAAGTTTAACATCCCATGTGTCCACGTGTTCAAACTTCTTACACTTGCAATTTCCTTCACATTCATGTTCTCATACCATGAATTTTACCAAGCACACATCAAGGTTCTCGACCTTGGTTTTGGTTCTTTAACTTGAAAGAACTTTCTTATCGATCATCTCATAACGAACGAATTTGCGATGAATAATACAACTTGTACCGATCAAGTATTCCATCCACACACAATGCACTAGGTATATGTTTTGTAGAATCTTGTAACAATTGACAAGATTATTAGCTTAGTACTTCTCACAAGTCCTAGCTTTATTAGGAAAGATTGTTTTGAATAACCTCTTATTTAACCAAGTATCTTTCCAAAACTTCTCATTTCTCTTTCTGGGCTTGAAAGATTTGGGATTCTCATAAATCCTCATATGTGCTCGGATTTTCTACAATATGTGCAAACTCTTGACACACAATAGAACATCCGTCAATCACTGAAATCGCTCATCGGATTCTACTTGAGAATTCATGACGTTTCTATTTTGGCTCACCAAGTCTATCATCATGCTCTTATGCATATGATTTATAATTGGACATGTACATGATTATTCTAATGGCGGAAACATTAGTTACTAATAATCATGAGATCAACCGTTCTTAGGTTCAATGAACTACCATGACTGCTAATGGTAATCCCATTTTCATTCATACGAATAACCTACGCGTATGTTGATGTGATGTGTATCTCTTAATACTAATCCAACATCCCATGATGTAATTGGATTCATCATTGTCCATTTTCATCCAGAATTGAAAACTCAAAGCTTCTTTATGAAAGAAGGTATTAGCTCGTCATTCTTTAATGAGTAATGAGTTTTATACATTCAAGGATGATAGCTCCCACTAAATCCCATGTCTTCACATGAGAATTTCCTAACTCCCACTCAATTCTACATATTTCGAAATTGACTTCTCAATCGAAATTTGTCAAGAATATAAATATAAATCGCTTTGCCAAGTTACTAGGATAAAACCATATATGTTCCCATCATATCCTTTCAAAATGCCTATTTTGAAGTGGTCTCATCTCAACCTTACGGAAAGAGATTTTAAATCTCTAACACACTCATGTCATAATGATGTGTAGCAATGTCATTATTCAAATACAAATAATATTTAGAATAGGTCCTTTGGAATACCCTTTCGGAAGGAGGTTTAACCATTTCATAGCGAGGTTAAACAATGACATTTGCGTGGTTAAAAACGTTGGCTA
The DNA here is from genome assembly GCF_048544455.1 of Silene latifolia. Lineage (NCBI taxonomy): Eukaryota > Viridiplantae > Streptophyta > Magnoliopsida > Caryophyllales > Caryophyllaceae > Silene > Silene latifolia. Next base: position 2,135,587 of record NW_027413661.1, on the reverse strand, counting down.
TTGAAGATATCGGAATATCAATCTTTGCAACTTGATCATAACTAGTATGTTACTATGATTCATTTAGGCTCTTAAGTAAAACTCATGATTGAAACTATTGGTCAAATGATTCATAACCTTAGTCAAAAGCTTGTTAAGACTTTACATTAGTCATTTTTCTTCCAAAACTTCTTTTGGTCTCCTCGTGTAGTTATCTTGAGAATAAACTCTTATGATTACTTCACTTGGTCTCTTAAGTCATTTAGAACTAACTTGAGACTATAGATCTCATCTATTTGGTATACTATGTAAATAGATATACCTTCATTCAAATCATTCTCTCTTGCGTAGATCTTCATTTACACAAGTACACAATTATATCTTGCCTTGTGTGTTGTGTCCTCATTTTTCTCCCACTCTATCTTTAGAATGAATACACTAAGCATTCAAAGATAGCATATGAGACACAAATTAATGATGTTGAAGTATAAGGAGGACTACCTCATAGGTTGACTAATTGTTATTGATTTCATATGTGTACTTGGTGGTTGACATACCTTTAAGAGAGTTCATAGACTCAAAGTCACTTTATAAATGATCATACACAAGCCTTAAGCATGTGGACATATAATGAAACCCGTCATTATAATTGTCTATTAGATCACTTTTAGTGAATAATCTTATGTTCAAAACGCAAGCATTTAAAGATGAATTTTAGAACATTAAAAGGATAAATGATAAAACGGGTGACTTGGGTTGCAAACCAAGTCACTATCATCCAAAATACAACTCATTATCCAAAATACTTTTCCATGTCGAACACGGAAATTTAAAGTTCTAGAATCCAAAACATAACTTAAAATAAGACAATGAAAAACAAAGCTCCATAAAAGCTATCCTTAGCTTCTCCATGGTTTCTCATGCTTGTTTTTCTTTTCCCTTGTCTTTGCTTGGTGGAGGCCCTATTTACAATAAAAAGGGGAGATACATTATCACAACTTTGCATCATAATACCATAGTTGAATTTAGAAACATAAAAGAAGGTTAGTCATTTACCTACTGGAGTGATCTTTCCAGCTTTGATATCACCAAGGTATTTGGAACAATTCCTCTTCCAATGTCCCATGCCATTACAATAATGGCATTTGTCAAGAGGACCCTTCTTGACTTTGGATGTGCTAGCTTCACAAGACTTAGCTTTGGTGAATGTGGGAGCTTGTTTCTTGCCCTTTCTCCCATTCTTCTTGAACTTCCCCTTACTCTTTGTGCTTATGTTAAGCACATCCTTGGGAGGGTTCACATTTAACCCCATGTCCCTCTCGGCTTGCACAAGTAACTTGTGCAACTCTTCAAGAGACACATCCTTGTCTTGCATGTTGAAATTCACCCGGAATTGCACATATGCCTTAACTTTAGACAAGGAGTGTAGAATCCTATCTACGATGAGTTCTTTGGGGATTTCAACCTTTTGAATTTTCAAGGTCTCGACAAGCTCCATGAGTTTGAGCACATGAGGGCTAACCTTTTGGCCCTCTTTGAAGTCGAGATCAAAGAATGCCGCGGCCGCCTCATATTGGATGATCCGCGGTGTTTGTGAAAACATGGTCACAAGTTTGGAGTAAATCTCATTAGCATTGCCCATTTTGAAGGCTCTCCTTTGGAGGTCCGCCTCCATCGCAAATATTAAGACATTTTTCATTGCGGCGGACTCCTTTTGGTAAGCCTCATAGGCTTCCCTCGTGGCCGCGGTGGACCTAGTGGAGGGTTCGGGTGGAGAGGCCTCGGTAAGGTAACGAAGCTTGTCGTCACCTTCGGCGGCTAATTTGAGTTGGGCATCCCACTCGGTGAAATTTGACCCATTCTTTTCAAGTTTACATCGGTCCATAAAGGATCGGAGCCAAGATGAAGTAGCGAGTGGTGTAGCATTAGGAGTTGGTGTTGCCATTTGTTATGAAAAAGAAGTGGTCTACAAAACAAAATATAAGGAGTAAAACAATTGTCGTTTTAATTATTCTCGTAAAAATGTATGATTTAAACAAGTTTTACGCATTTTTCTAGTGACCTCTACCCAACTAGATAAATGATTCCAAGACCCAAATTCATATCGACTTAGGCACGGTGGGGCCGATACATCCTTCATCAATATAACTCGGTGGATTAACGTTTAATCGATTCTACTTTTAGAACTCTTGGTCGATAATATTACATTAACTATTATCTATAGCCCAAAACACATCGACAAGGGCACGGTGGGGCCGATACATCCCTTATCAAATACTTTTGTTGAGTTCAATCCAAATTTCGAATAAATGTGTCCATGATCCAAACCCACATTAACTTGGGCACGGTGGGGCCGATACATCCCTCATCAACATGAATTCGGTGGATTAACATTCATCACCCACTTCCCCTACGTAACAAGGTTTGTACCCCGGTGGGGCCGAGCGCACTCCCTCGCGAAATAGGTTTTCATGGTTTCTACTATTTGGTAAGGCTATGTCTCAATTGATAGTTTTAGCGAGAGGTCATGTCAAATTATTATCTATCACGTTTTAAGTGAACTAAAGCGGTGAACTACGATAATTATATTTGACACGGTCGATAAACTCGATAAAATAAGACAATGCATGTTTAGTTGTGGCGATTTAGCGATGCATGTGACATAAAATAAAATGCAAGCATAAAGATAAATAAATCCTAGTATGGCCTTTCCTAAAATAGAAAAACTATTAATCTATTACATATTCGGAAACCAACTCCATTGGTCCCTTGAACTTCGGTTGTGTCACACATCTCGAGGTAACACCGTCTTTATGTATCGCCATTCTTGAAGAAATCCGTCTTTGGGAACTCCGAATGAATAAAATTACATAATAAATTACATAATTTCCTATTATACATTTGTAACTAAAATAAAATAAATCTATTAAATTACAAAACGGTGATACGAGATCACAATAAAAATTACAACCGAATCGATATTCCCATACATTTCGGGAAATACCAATTAAAATCTAAGGCCATACTAAGTAAAATTACATAATTCAAAATTACATAAATTAAAATTATGACAATCATAAAGAAAAATGCAGCATTATAATATGTATGAACATGCTCAATTTTATGCTAAATCGCCTTTTAATTAGCCAATATCATATATTACTCGGTTTTTTTCAGTTTGCGTGATTTCAACATTTTATAATCACCAAAAATACATAAACTCATATTTATGCATAAGTTAATTACCCTAACCTCTTAGGACTCAAAATATAGTCTTCACTAATAATCTTGACCATAATTAACTTTTATTTACAAAATTGTTCATAAATGGACCAAAATTACAAAAATAAGCTATTAAACTTCAAATAAATCACAAAATTTCAAATAAAATCAAAATTTGAAATTTAAATTCATGAACATTCTGGAAAAATCCATGACACTCATAATGTTCAAAATCTTAGGTTAAAAATTTCAAAAATTTCCTAAAAACAATGTTGCGGTTCATCGATATTTAATAAAATAATCATAAAAACATGGAAAAATTATTTTCATTAACTTTTCAATTTTAGATCTGAAAAATACAATAAAATGCAACATTAGACGTTTTTCCTAAGTCATAGATTATGTTTTATTAATTTTACACTAATAATGTCACTATTTATGCTAATTTTTCTTCAAAAATTCATAAATCATGCTAAAAGACTTCTTTATAGCCAATTATTTTACACACATTTTGTAAAATTGCATGTGACAACATATTAATTTTCTATGACCAGATTCGAAATTTAACTCATATTAACCTATTTTTCTCTTAAATCCATATTTATTAATGAAAAATTCATTTTTCGAGCATAACAAGTGCAAAAATTATGAAACATTACAGGTTATCTCAAAATAATATATGTGATAACATATCCAAAGATCAACTTAAAATTCGAAGTATAGCTAATTTTCGACCAAAAATGACATTTTTATTCATAAAATCACATTTAAATGCCATTATTGTAAATTATGAACAATAAAAATCCGAAAAATTAACCAAAATATCCTAAAACATTTTAGGACCAGAAATATTAACATGCATGTAACAATTTCGTGATATATCATAATAACACAAATTTTACAAGTTTTATTTTGTTATTCATATAACTCGGAAAAACTTTTAACCAATTTGCATGCAAACAACCGTGGCTCTGATACCAATTGAAGGAAAAGTAGATTCATATACACTTTAACATACTCATATATGTCTAAATTTATTTGTCATAAATTAAAACGGATCTTATGCATGCAAACAATATAATAAAATAGAGGAGAAATCATGTCCTTACAAAATGGATTTCGGCTATTAGGGCACAAGAGAGATCACCTATCTCTTCTTGTTCTTGAGCTATTCCAATGGAAGAACAAAGATCTAAGTGTAAGATCTCTCCCTATGCTTAATACCCAAGGCTTCTCTTAATTAAATCAATATTACAAATACTAGTTATAATATTAATCAAGGTAGAAAAATGGAACCAAAATATTTATAAACTCTTATACTATTTCGGTTTTTAGAGAGATAAAAGGGAGGATTTTAATTCTCTCTAAAACTATATTTTGGATGATGAGTGGAATGAATTAATTTCTAACACATTTTAGAGTAATAGGTAAAATAAAAATGAAAAACCAATGATGGTTTTTCACATCAAAAACCGGGTGGTAGGGGTGGCTTTTGGGTGAGCCAATGCATGAAATGGTTTGTCTTCACAATGCACCATAGGCTTGCATGGCTACTAAAGCAAAACAATCATTGTGTTTAGCTACTAATTAAACAATTAATTAGCTTAAAAGCCCCTCCTATTTTCGGCACCTTTAGCTAATATGGATTCCATATTAATTTTGTCAATTGTCAATATGTTACATGTCACATGTCACATATATTTGTTATGTATTTTTAACATATTAAAAATCAACGTATTAATAGAAATACGTCACATACAAAATCGACTTAGTAATATCATAATTACTTGTGCCAAAATATTTTACCAATTTATAAATCACAACTGATTGTATTTATAACAATTCATTCAATTTAATTGTTACATTAAACAATTATTTCATCCGAGTAATGATACAATTCAATTACTCAGACCGTATCTTATTAAATCACATTTCAATATGATACGTAAATTTTACTTCCAAAATCGTCCGTCAATTTTCTAGTAATTTAATTAACTCGTAACATTATACGATTAATTAAATAATCAATTAAGAGTATTGCCCTTTAGGTATGACCTAGGGGGTCAACTGATCACCACCGTCACACGACAATAATGTCAAACTCTAGTCACCAATCATTACCGATATATGTTGACCATTGTGATAACAATATTACTTCCCAATTGTATTCATTTTAATGAGACTTAAACATGTGATCATCATGATCAACAGTCGTGATCGCATTATTGTCGGAGGACACATATTCCAACAATGCCTTCCGAAGGCGCTTGATGATTTGAGTGTGCGTTGAGATTTGACCCAAATAACAAGGATGTTTCTTGAGAACTCCATCTTGTTGTTGATCGTTTAGCTATGAATACCAATGGAAAAAGGGAAGCTTATTCATTTGACCCCCTTACCTGGATAGGAAAGGAAAGAAGCCTTTGCTCTCTTCTACTTCAGTTGTGGACTTGGCAACTTTACGGCACAAGATGTTTCTATGGACTATGGCAGTAGTTATGCTGATGTGCCTATGGATTCCATGGATTTTGGAAGAAAAAGTAATAAATCTTCACGTAGCAATGATACCGTGAACAAGTGTGTTCTCCTTGGTGAACCGGGGGAAGCATCATGCAATACAGTACCACCATCATTGCTCATTGATCTAGGTGGGAATCAAGATGGAGTTGGCACTAACTTTGACGTGATTATGAGCAGCGGTAATGAAGGCCCGTCTTTGTCTATCGAAGGAGATAATAGCCCCTTCTCCGCCTTGACCTCGGGACCTACCACATTCATCTTCAACAAAAAGCGTGTTCAAAAGAGATTACATCACTCTTCTCAAGACTATGAAAATTTAATATTCGGAAAAAATCTCCAGTTTTTCCACCCTAAATCTGGGTCTTTTTTGAGGGTTCGTCCCCTCATTTCTAAAACTTCCATTAAGATGGGAACTCTCCATGAAGATATTTCAAGGGAAGCAGTAGTTCCCACAACTTCCACCACTTCTGGTCCGTTTCCCGAGAAGCCCCAACAAACGGCTGATTTTGGGCGAATTGAGAGTGTTGAGTTGTTTCAAGAAGAGGAAGGTTATTTTCCAGATTGATAAGAATAAGCGTGTATCTTCTAATTCTTCTTATGGTAGCAAAGTTTCTATGGTTTAATTTAAATTTTCAACCGTTATAGAGCAACGTTTGAGCAAGAAATGTAGCCGTAAACTAGTCCATTCCCTTGGTCGTAGACGTATGGCTCGGTCTACTGAGAGAGCGTATGTTTCTATCAACCATTTAGCATTTGTTTGCAGGTACAAAGGTACAAATAAACTGTTGGATCATTGATGAGGACTAAAAGGAAGGAATCTCATCTAATCCAGTTCGACGAATGTTTGCATCCACCGTTCAAGAAGAGCCGTCTTTCCGTTTGTGTCTCGCGTGTTTGTAATTTCAGTTTAGTAGATTGGATATATAATAGTTTAGGGGCCTCTAGCTCCCCACTGTTTGGATTGTAGTTGGTGTGTATGTAATCGAACCCTATGTAGTCTCCTTTTTATTTTATTTACTTGCTTAGGACCCGTGCAAAGTTACACGAGCATATATAAATAATATATATAATTACTTTGTAGAAATTTATATTAATACCATTATATTATATTAGTTTGAAAGTATAACTATAATAAACAATCAATATTATTAAATCAGAATTTTGTACCAAAAAATTAACTTTTGTGTTATAGCATATTGGTGATTTTAAATATGAGCCAATTCTACCTATCGTATATATAAGTCTTGAAATGTTCATTTTTACAATATTAAAAATCGTGAAAATAGTAAAATAAACGGTACAATTTAGATCTAAGTCAAATAGTCATATACAAGCTATAGCTACTCATGATTTTTTTTTTGGTTAAATGTAAGATATATATATATATATATATATATATATATATATATATATATATATATATAGAGGCGGGTTCTCGTGAGTTTGGTTCTTACGGTGAGTTGTGAGTTTGAAAAATCTCAACCATTAAATATAAGAAAATAAATGGCTGAGATTGAACCATATAATAACAGCTAACACAATGAAAACATACGCCATCTGAATATCAAACCCAAACACACTTTATTATCATCCCTTTAACCTCCCTCTAAACCCAAAAATTCAATTAAAATCAAGAAATTCTCGCAAAAAAACACTGCAACATTGATATCATCTCACTTTCACAAATTCGATGCTCAAATTCGAACATTTATATCATCTTAATTTCACCGATTTGGTGACTGAAATTGAGCGGATGTCGACCTGAGTCGATGCAAATTTGGTGGTGGTCGGATCTGTGCTCGAACTTGAAGAAAGGAGGAGAGTAGTGACCGTGGCAGAAGCTCGGCGTCGCTCTGGACTTGTGGTGAACGGCTGCGGTGGTCTGAGCTCGGCAATCAATTATTACTAGTTTTGGTAAGTTCATCGGAAATTAATTAATTTCTGAACTAGTTTTGTTATTATTACTATTTTAATGACTAATTGTTTATGTACTAAAGTCGTTTGATGTGGTGCTCGGTTCTAGATGTTGGCTGATATGCGGGAGTCTTGAGTTCGCCGAAATCGAGTTCGGTTTGTAGGTGCGGGAACGGAATTGGGCCATGCTGAAAGATGATGTTAATGGAGGTGCGGGTCTGTGGGGGTCGAATTGCAGAACGGTGACGGCTGATAGAAAGGTTGGGTGAAGGTGGTGGAGTATGGTGGCAGCGGTGGTTGCACGAATAAACTCGGATTTCGATTCCGAGTTCGAATTCGTGAAGGTGGAGTCCGTTTTGTTGTTGACTGTCGGGCTATTGGCTGTTGTTGTTGGCTGCTATGGTGGTATACGCGTTGATGTTGGGCTGCTGATGCGGGGGACGAATAAAGTGCAGGCAGGTCTGAGGTGGTTGCCCTGGTGTTGTGTGAGATTGAGCAGGAGCTTGATTATGATGCAGGTCAGAGGTGAACATGGAGATGGTGATGGAGTCGGTGGCTGCTGCGGTCAAATTGAGGGATGTCGGGTTAAATGGTATTAATGGTGGTGATGGCGTTGGGGGCAAAATGGAGGAGACAGAGGAGTGTATTGGTGGTGATATGAAGGACGAAAAATGGTGATGTTGATGGATGGTGAAATACGAAATGTAGTCGTGGCAGCCATGGTAGCTCGTGAATGGAGGTGTTGATGCGTGGTTGTTGATGGTGCAGGTGGTTGAAGGAAGTACGGGATTAATGATGGTGGATGTTAGTGACGAGATGCAGGGGAGCTGATGATGATAGTGATGGCGATGACGAAGGAGCTATGGCGGTGTTTTGTTGACGAGTTTAGTGGTGATATAGGGTGGGTCGAAGTCGAAATGTTGATGATAAATGACGAGAACCCCGTTTGGATGCAACATTTTTTTGTACCAAAGAGCACATAATCTGCGAAAATGCATTTTGTGGTCAAAGATGATGATGTTGTAGGTTCTTACCTAGATTTCGTAAAAAAATCAAAGTCCGTAAAAAAAACGAAAAAAAATCAGAATAATAGTAGAATAACAGCACAATAACATCAAAATAATAATAGAATAACAGCACAATAACATCACAATAACAATAGAATAACAGCACAATAACACGTGGTAAAAAAAAGGAAAAAAAAATCAAAGTCGTAAAAAAAATCAAAGTGGCACCGGAATAACATCACAATAACACCAGAATAACAGCACAATAACATGCGGTAAAAAAGAGTAAAAAAATCAAAGTAGTAAAACAAAATCAAAGTAGTAAAAAAATCAAAGTGACAACGGAATAACATCACAATAACAGCACATTAACATGCGGTAAAAAAGAGAGTAAAAAAATCAAAGTAGTAAAAAAATCAAAGTTACACCGGAATAACATCACAATAACAGCAGAATAACAGCACAATAACACGAGGTAAAAAAAAGAAAAAAAAAATCAAAGTCGTAAAAAATTCACAAAGAATAAATGAATAACATCACAATAACAAATGGAATAACAATAACAACACAATAACATATGGTAAAAAAGCGAAAAAAAAAATCAAAATCTTAAAAAAATCAAAGTAATGAGAATAACATCACAATAACAAAATAATAACAATAACAAAGACAATAACATGTGGTAAAAAAAAAAGAGAGAAAAAATCAAAGTCGTAAAAAAATACAGGTAAAAAAAAACACAATAATAGCATAATAACACGAGGTAAAAAAAATAAGAGTAAAAAAAATTTCAAGTAAAAAAAATCCGGTACAAAAAAAAAAGAAAAAAAGGTAATATAATGAGTAAATTAAAGAAAAACATAAGAGAAAACAAAAATCAAAGTGGTAAAAAAAAAGCATAATAACACGAGGTAAAAAAAAGAGAAAAAAAAATTAAAGTAAAAAAAAAAAGTAACATTAGAAAAAAGAGAAAATAAGTAAATGACAATGGTTTTATATGACATGTAAGATTTGATCTTGGCCACTCATCTCTAACATAATCTAATGGCTGAGATTCACCCAACTCACAACTCACCATAAGAACCAAAATCACCAAATCCAATCTCTCTCTCTCTCTCTCTCTCTCTCTCTCTCTCTCTCTCTATATATATATATATATATATAAAAAACCGGGATTTAAAAACCCGCAACTTTACAAACCAGTTTCTTATTGTTTATGAGATAAACACAAGAAAACCGGGGTCTCCATCCAATCATTTCAATCCAGACAACAAAACAAAACAGGAAAACAGTCAGACAAACCCGACAACAAAGCCAAACGACCTTATCATCTTCTTTGACTTCTAGTCTTCTTCAATCTCCATCCCCACTATATGTATCACTCGTCTCATGATGACCCATCTCCGATCTCTATTGGCCAAAAGTAGCTTAACTCTCTCCGCAATCCGACTATTGGTGTCCTGGATAATCCGGTGAACCACTTTCTCCGGTCTGTCAAGAATGCCGTCCACACGGGCTCTATTCCTTTGGTACCAGATGTGATATATAGCTGCCATAATCACCATTGATTGGATCCCTCTCTGCAATTTAGTGCCTCTTCTTCCACCACACCATTCTAGCAACTTCGAATCAGGTATTCTTAAGTCTAATTGCGTTCTTAAATTGGCTATAATATGTGTATTGTATTCACATGTAGCAAACAGGTGTTCATGAGTCTCTTCTTCCTTCCCACATAGGCAACAACTCGCCTCATCACAAATCCCTATTTTGTGCAGTTTAGATTTAGTATTTAGGGATTTTTGTATGGTTAACCAAGCAAAGATGGAATGCTTAGGAATAGTCAAGTTGTTCCAGACAATTCTAGCCCATCTGACTCTGGGATGTTGTTCACAAAGCCATGAATAGCATCCTGCAGTCGAATACCCACTTGTCTGAAAACACCATCTTCCATTTGTGAAGGCAGATGCCAAGTCCTCTTTGGTAGCACAAATTTTCCTCCATGCCCAACTAGATTCATAAGTAGGAGTGTATTGCAGCCACTCTTTCCCCTTCAAGTAAACTTAATGAATCCATTTGGCCCAGAGGCTATCTTTGCCTTCTATAATCCAATTGACAAGTTTTCCCACCACTGCTTTATTCCACAATGTTTGGCTTTTAAGACCCAGTCTTCCTTGATCTTTTGGTTTGCACACATTTTTCCATGACACAAGATAAGCCTTACTATATTCAATATTGCCCTCCCATAGAAAATTCCTACAAATACCCTCAATACGTTTAATCACCCCTTTAGGTAAAATGAAGATAGAGGCCCAGTATGAGTGAAGAGTTGCTAAAACAGACTGCATTAATACTAATCTCCCAGCATTTGACAACTTCCTTGCACCTATGCCATGAACCCTACTGCATATCTTGGTAATGAGGACCTCACAATCCTTCTTCCTCAGTCTAGTAGTTTGGATAGGCATGCCAAGATATTTAAAAGGGAGTGACCCTTCCTTGAATCCAGAGATCCTCAGGATCTCAGATTTTATGCTTTCTTGCACTCCATTGAAATATGTATTAGACTTAGAGGCACTTACCTTCAAGCCAGTGGTATTTGAGAAAGTTGAAAAGGCTTGTAGCATAAGCAACATAGACGGAGCATCTCCTTTGCAAAACATAAGAACATCATCTGCAAACATTAGATTAGTGAGTTTGAGCTCCTTGCATAGGGGTTGGTATTTGAAACCTTGTTTGCCAGCAGCCACCTTCATAGTCCTAGTTAAGTAATCCATGCATAATGTAAAAATAAGAGGAGATAAAGGACCTCCTTGCCCGAGTCCTCTTTTCCCATGGAAGAATCAAAAATTCTCTCCATTTATAGACAACGTGAAGGTAGCAGTAGTAATGCACTGCATAATCATATCTTTGAACTGGCTTGGGAAGTTTAAGGCAACCAGAAGCTGATCCACAAACTCCCATTCAACTGTGTCATAAGCTTTTTGGAGATCAATTTTGAACATACATCTAGCAGAGGCAGCAGGCCTATTGTATAGTCTTATTAAATCCTGGCATATAAGAACATTTTCAAGAATACTCCTCCCTTTGATGAAGGCCCCCTTGTTCTGGTCCACTATGTGAGGCAAAATGGACCCCAGTCTAGTGCATAGGATCTTTGATATTGCCTTGTAAATCACATTACAACAGGCAATAGGCCTAAATTGTAAGATTGAGTGAGGTCTCTCACACTTAGGAATCAAAGTGAGAGTAGTAGAGTTGATCTGTTTGAGAAGTTTCCTGGACTTAAAAAATTCTTTGACAGCTGCTATAACATCTTCTCCAATAACACTCCAAGCATCTTTATAAAATTTGCTTGTAAATCCATCAGGTCCAGGGGATTTTGTATCAGGAATACTAAAAATGTCTTTTTTAACTTCATCATCAGAGAAGGTTTCATAAGGGAATTAATATGTTCATTATTGCACACCTAACCACACTGGATGATAGTTTTTCTCACTCTCTTAGTAGGACTGCTAGTTCCTAACAAAGAGTTATAGTACTGCAAAAAAGCTCTCTGAATATCTGTTGTTGTTGCCAAGCATGTCCATCCATGTCCTCAACCATGAGTACTTTATTTTTCAACCGTCTGCTTTTGATTGCCCCATGGAAGAAGGCAGTGTTTGCATCCCCCTCATTAATCCATCTAATCTTAGCCTTTTGAGCCAGAAAACAATCCCTAGCTTTGATCATGTCCTTGAGCTCTTGAGCTACTCATGATTACTCACTACAAATTTTAAAAGTTATATGTATTTTATTTCCACTAATTAAACGGGTAGATGAGCATAAACTTGGTGGATTACTCGTTAATTTTTTTTTCGCTTTTACCTGATTAACAGGTTAACTTCAGAGGAGATAACTATTTTATAAAACACAAATTTTCATAAACTAAATTTTTAAAAACAAATTATTGTCAAATAATTGAACAGTTCATTTCCTCAATGCCTCAAATAATTCTTAAGCAATTGACTTTAATGTATTTGATGTATATCTTGTGGTAATATTTTTTAATTGAAATTACAAAATAGGTTGATTTTGAAAAATATGAAGTTGTTCCCTTGTTTTAAAGTTTTATTCTCTCTGTGCAAATTAGTGACAATGAAATTATGAAACTGAATGGTACATGAGCATAAATTTGATGGTACATAAACAAAAAATGACGGTGCTATAAAAAATGATTGTTGCATAATTTTTTTATGTCCCATAAGCATGATTTGATTCCATTAAAAAAAGATTTTATATGTATTTAGACAATATTTTTATTTTCTCAAAAGAATAAAGAAATAATTTTACTACAGAAAAAAAAAAATTAAAATAAGATTAAATTGATTATTATGCCACTTTACAATATTAGAAAAAAAATGAACTTCTACAGTGGTCATTGAGTGATTTTATTTCTACATAAATATTATGTGAAACAGATTTGCAAGTAATTATTAACAAATTTGTTTTACAATATACTTATGCAATACCGTCTTAAAAAATCTTTATCCAATCTCAAATTATAATCGTTAGCTTTGCAAGGAGAAAAATGATTGTACATCAGATGTACTACATCATACTTAATGACTTTTTGAGTTTTTGTGTATTTTTTTGGAGTACTATAGAGTTTATAAATTACATTTTAGTTTTATAATGTCAAAAATTAATTTTTTTTGTGTTTATATGTAATTTTTTTGAGTTATTATGTAACTTTTTGAGATTAAAGTTTAAGTAAATAAACTCAAAAACTTTATAATAAAACTCAAAAATTTTAGATTAAAACTCAAAAACTTTATCTTAATGCTCAAAAACTATACCATCTGATGTACTACATTAGATGTCTAATCCACTTACTGGTCATCATACTTGAAATGCACACTTGTATGTTCAATCTACTGTTGACAAAGAGCAATATACGTTTGTACTTTATACCCAAATAATTCTGCCAAGTAAAAAAAAAATACTAAGGCATAAATGTTGAAATTGTATGGGGAAAAGTTGGAATAATTGATAAATATATAGTTAAGATAAGATTATAAGAAATATAGAATGACTCGATTTGTTTTATAATAAAAAAATGACGGAGTTGGAATGACAAAGACCAAAGAGAAGGCGAGGAATATGGGTATGTGGAAAAAATAGGGTTATGAGATACTCCGTATGTTGGGTGAAAAGATATAACCCATTTAATTTATTTTATACTCCTCTAAATTTGATATGTGTAGTTGGATGGAAAAAAAAATATATTAGATGATTTCTGTTTTATTATTTGTATAGATGAAAGTTAATCGTAAAAAAAAAAAAAATGAATCTAAATTGAAGATTGAGAGGGATCTCGCCCTAAACGAATATTCAAAGTCAAGCTGAGTCTTATACGGAGTACTATCTCAAATTAGTCAATGAAGTTATGGGTCCGTAAAATCTGTCAACACCTGCATACTTGATTTGTTTAATGACACTTTCAACGAGTTATATAGGGTAACAACCGCGAATGGGGTAATTGAACCCCATAACTTTGTTTAATTGTGAGATTAAGCCCCATAAGTTTCATTTGTAGCAATCAAGCCCCTTAAGTTTCACCAAAGTGAAATTCAGCCTCAATTGATAATTTTTCACCAAATTCTTATCATAAAACCATTTTATAATCTAATTTATCAAATATAATTTTATTTTATTTTTATAAATTTAGAAATTTTACATTTATATTAAAATTTGAGAATTATTTTTTTGAGTTCTATAGTATTTTGACAATTTATTATATATGCATGAATAACACTATATAAATTACAAACAATTTACTAAAGTTTATGTAAATGTGTTCAACAAATGAATAATAAATTATGTAGAAATACATAAAGTTTCAATTATAATTTTTAGTATTTAATAAATTGTATAATATTAATATAAAATGAATTTTTATTTTAATTCTTGTGAAATTTTTAAAAAGGGGTTGAATTTCACTTTTGACAAAACTTAAGGGGCTTAATTGTTACAAATAAAACTTATGGGGCCTAATCTCACAATTGCTAAAAGTTATGGGGTTCAATTACCACTTTCGCGGGGTAACAATCGTTGGTTGGCGCAGTGGTAGCATGGGGCTGCGCTGGGTAGAGAGGTCTGCGGATCGATCCCCCACAACTGCGATTGGGAGGGGTTTAAATATCGTAATCCTTGGACACGCCCGAAATCCGGATTAGTCGGCTCAATGTGGTTCGGATTACCGGATGATTTAGACCAAAAAACGAGTTATATAATGAATGATTCATTATCAGGTTCATTTTAATATGTTATTTCACCTATATAACATCATTCATTACTAAATATCGTAATCGTTAAATCGTTTCGAGATAATATTTTGATAGTTAAAAACTACTCGTAAAAAGTAATAAAGAGGGAAAGCAATAGGACGGATCCAAATCTACACACGGTAAGGACTCAAGAGTGTCGTCCATGCATGTAAATTAGTAAATTACGCATTGGGAAGAGCAAGACACCATGCCTTAAGTTTGCTATAAAATTCCCCACTATATTTATCTTATGTCACCGACAGTTTTTTACTTTTCATATTGCACATATTATGCCGACACTTCGTAGACTTTCTGAATCAAATTAAATCTTTGAAGAAAATTAATCAAAAGTCAAATAGTACCTACCTTAAAAACTTAACTTGTATTTTGTATATCCAAACCTATATATTCCTACATTCAAAATATACCCCTAGCAACACTTATGTTTTTCAATAAGGTAAACACCCATTTTTATTCTTAGATAGTGTAATGTTAAACTTAATTTCAATTTAATTTAAGTCAATTTTACTGTTCAAAAAAGTTACATATAGTTTATTGTAGACTATGTTTTTCAAAAACTAATGAACAAGACCGTTGGGATGGCCAACCCAAGTTCCATATTATTAGAGAAGAAGAGAAATATAGCTTTTTTAATTATCACTTCATCGACGAAATGAAAATTTATAAAGTTAGCAACCTTGTTCGTTTCACGAAAACAATGTTTAATTATCACTTCATCGACGAAATGAAAATTTAGTTTCACATCCTTCATAATAATAGAAATTTCTCAACTAATCTGTCAACTACTACAAATTGAGTTAATAACATATAAATTATCACATTCCACAATTAACTTTGAAATACCTAAGTATTTAGCTGCTAAAGTTGCTTCTTTTAAAGTGAGAGCTTCCGCAATAAGAATACTATTAGATCCGCATATTTTTGCTCCCAACAAAGCGACTTTACTATTATCATCTCTTATAAAATATCCTAAAGCAGCTTTATTCCCATCTGTTTTTGATCCGTCAAAATTTAGCTTTTGAAAACCGTTTGTAGGTTTCTGCCACCAGATTTCTTCTTACTATTAGTGTTCTTGACTGAGTCATTTTTTCGGGGTTATTGAGATCTTTATATTTTGTCTCATTCCAAATATTGATGCTATTACCACATAAGAGATAAGTATACTGACATTGAAATGAACACTATTAAATATAGTGTCATTTCTATAAAATCAAGCATACCACCAGATAAAAATAATCTTAATGAAATCATCTTTTGGAATAAAATTTTTGAGATAATTGAGTTTCATTAGAAAACTTTGACTTGTAATATTATCCTAATATGAAAAAAAAAATTGTTAAAGCTAATAATATTCATGCCTTGGATAACAGAACCAATCAAGGGACATTTGTAAAAGAAATGATCTTTGTTTTCAATAGGATGGTTACACAAAACACAGTTAGGTGGGACATTAATATGACTTTTAAGGAGCCTTTTTTCGTTGGGAGGCCATTAACACAAGTTTCCTAAGAAATTTTTTTAATTTTGGCAGAATATTTAATTCTAATTCATCGAAATTCACATTTGTTAAGACTTTGATCGAACAAACCTTGCGCTAACCATGTAACTGTTTTGGTAAGGAAATTTCCATCCACGAACAACACCCAAACGAGTGTATCTGGGATATCATTATGTGACAGTGGAATGTCATTAAACTGATTGAAAATATCATTATTTACTAAATTAGATAATTTACAGACATCTCATTGTTTATCAGAGGTTATGAAATCTTTAACCAAAAGATTAAGATCACGGGTGCTATCATCACCCATATTGCTGGTAAGTGGGTGTGAAAAAACCTAATTAACAGACTAAAATTTAATGTTGCTACCATTACTGATGTGAATACGAATCACCTCGATGAAATAATTCTCGAAACAAGCGACCAAGGCAACCCGGTTCACCAAGCATGGATCGGTTCGAATAATAGTCGAGAAAAATGCATGATCACCCGCCAATGGGAGCAAGGAGAACCGTGTGGAGCAAGGTCCAACCTCGAAAATGGGCTAGTCCAAGGGCATTGAATAAAGCTCACCTAGTTTTTGTCATAGCCTAGTTTTTGCAAAAGTCTTACCTAGTTTTTTGGCTTAGTCTTACCTAGTTCTTCTACATAGCCTAGAACTCACCACAAAGCATTAAAAGCTAGCCTTGGGCACCAAAGAATTTCGGCCTATATAAAGGCTTGTAGCCCTCATTTGTTCATCATCCAATTTGAAGAAAAAAACTTGAGAGTATTCTCTAAAACTTGTCTTATCTTCTTGTGTTGTTACACGAGTGGTTTGGCTTAAGAGGTCGAAACGCGATTTCGCACCTTGCTTGAACGAGGGACGTGATCCTAAGTTTGAGTCGGATTGTTTGACGAGTATCAAACAATTCACCCATTGGCGTAGCTATAGGTCTAGCTACGACAAATATCCTTTCTTTTTCATTCAAAACTCACTACGAATATACGGATTGATCGGGTTGCACCTAGTGCATTCGGATCCTTCGTCTATTTGCTAGTACAAGTCAAGACTTCCGCTTGCGATTCACATCAATTGTGGTATCAGAGCTTCGGCTCTTGATTTCCACTAATCAAGACGATCCAAGGGTCTTGATTTCTTCACAAAAAAAAAGGACAAAAAAAAAAAAATTTACTGTTCACGTACTGTTCACGGTACTATTCATCAAAAAAAAAAAAATGGATCCCAACAATCCTAATCTCCTTCAAAATCTTATAGAAGCACTACAAAACCTTTCGGAAATTGGCGTGAACGGAACACCACGTCGAGGAGAACAAAGTCGAGAAGAATTCAAAGTAAGTGAACTACCCGAGTTTGTGGGAGGCACAGATCCCGAGGATTACCTCGAATGGGAGAGGAAGATTGAACGGATGTTCGAGTTCAAAGACCTGGATGACGAAAAGTGTTGCAAGTACGCCATTCTACGACTAAGTCGTGGAGCCTCCCTTTGGTATGAAGGCTTTAAGGTAAAACGTGCCCGGGCAGGAAAGGAAAAGATATCCTCTTGGGAATCTCTCAAAAGAAAGCTACGCAAGAGATACGTCCCAGCCACGTATAGACTCACAACGTATCGCAAGATTGCCGAGTTGACTCAAGAGAGGAGTAGTGTTTCAGATTACATAAATGAGTTTGAAAATCTTACTTTGATGGGAGGAATAGAGGAAAGTGAAGACTTGAAGATGGCTCGATTCCTTCGTGGACTAAATCGTAACATAGCCAATTCGGTTGAATTACAATCTTACGCCGACTTGATTCCTTGTGTAATCTATGTCTCAAGGTGGAAGCCCAAGGAAAGGCCAAGCTCACTCCAACTCATGGTGAGGGTGGTCGAAGGCGGAGGAACGAAGGATACTCAAGGGGAAGTCCGAGTAGTCGTACAATTGAGACTACACCTAAGAAGATTTCCACCCCTGAGTCCGCTCCCAAGATACCCGTTCCTAAAGAGACAAGTTTATCTAGAGTACGATGTTTCAAATGCCAAGGGTTTGGTCATTTTTAACGCATGCCCAAATAAGAGAAACATTGCACTAAGAGAAGCTATTGCCGTTCGAGACGAGTTGTATGATGAAGAAGAACGATTGGGTGATGTGTTCAACTTCGAAGAAAGAGAAGAGGAGGGGAACGATAGAGATATCGAAACTTATGATGCTCCTAACTATGATTGTGCTTTAGTCCTTCGTGCTTTGCAGACTCAATCCACACCAATTGAGGCAGAACAAAGGAACCAGATTTTTCACACCAAATGTCAAGTGAAGGACAAGTGGTGTAGCCTAATCATCGATGGAGGGAGTTGTACCAACGTTGCTTCTACAAAGATGGTGGACAAGGTAG